>NW_027600623.1:0-12379 GCF_964194155.1 Cetorhinus maximus | reverse complement strand
AGCAAGCGAGAGAGAGAGAGAGAGAGAGGACAGGTTCAAGTGAGAGAGGGGAGAGAGACGGTTTTTGAGCGAGAGAGAGAGAGACGGTTTTGAGCGAGAGAGAGAGAGAGACGGGGTCAAGCGAGAGAGAGAGAGAGAGAAGGAGGTAGAGCGAGAGAGAGAGAGAGAGAGATGGGGTCGAGCGAGAGAGAGAGAGAAGGGGTCGAGCGAGAGAGAGACAGAAGGAGGTTAGCGAGAGAGAGAGAGAGAGACGGGGTCGAGCGAGAGGGAGAGAGAAGGGGTCGAGCGAGAGAGAGAGAGACGGGGTTGAGCGAGAGAGAGAGAGAGACGGGGTCGAGCGAGAGAGAGAGAGACGGGATTGAGCGAGAGAGACAGAGAAGGAGGTTGAGCGAGAGAAAGAGAGAGAGACTAGGTCGAGCGAGAGAGAGAGAGAGACGGGGTCGAGCGAGAGAGAGAGAGAGACGGAGTCGAGCGAGAGAGAGAGAGAGACGGGGTCGAGCGAGAGAGAGAGACGAGTTCGAGTGAGAGAGAGAGAGAGACGGGGTCAAACGATAGAGAGAGAGAGAGATGGGGTCGTACAAGAGAGAGAGAGATGGGGTTGAGCAAGAGAGAGAGAAAGAGAGACGGAGTCCAGAGAGAGAGAGACGGGGTCGAGATAAAGAGAGAGAGACAGGGTCGAGCGATAGAGAGACGGGGTCGAGCGAGAGAGAGAGAGGGGGGATGGGGTCGAGCGAGACCGAGAGAGGGGACAGGGTCGAACGAGAGCGAGAGAGAGAGAGGGGGTCGAGCGAGAGAGAGAGAGAGACGGGGTCGAGAGATAGAGAGAGAGAGGGGTTCGAGCTAGAGAGAGAGAGACAGGGTCGAGTGAGAGAGAGAGAGACGGTTTTGAGAGAGAGAGGAGGTTGAGCGCGAGAGAGAGAGAGAGAGAGAGACAGGGTCGAGCGAGAGAGAGAGAGATACGGGGTCAAGCGAGAGAGAGAGAGACGGGGTCGAGTGAGAGAGTAAGGGAGACGCGGTGGATGGAGAGAGTGAGAGAGTTGAGGTCGAGAGAGAGAGAGAGATGGGGTCGAGCGAGAGAGTGAGCGAGATGGGGTCGAGCGAGAGAGTGAGTGAGACGGGGTCGATCGAGAGAGAGAGAGACGGGGTCGAGCGAGAGAGAGAGAGAGAGACGGGGTCGAGCGAGAGAGAGAGAGAGAGACGGGGTTGAGCGAGAGAGAGAGAGCGAGACGAGTCGAGTGAGAGAGAGGGAGAGAGACGGGGTCGAGCGAGAGAGAGAGAGAGACGTTGTCGAGCGAGAGAGAGAGAGAGACGGGTCTAGCGACAGAGAGAGAGACGGGGTCGAGCGAGAGCGAGAGAGAGAGATGGGGTCGAGAGAGAGAGGGAGAGAGATGGTGTCGAGCGTGAGAGAGAGACGGGGTCGAGCGAGAGAGAGAGAGAGAGAGACGGGGTCGAACGAGCGAGAGAGAGAGACGGGGTCGAGCGAGAGAGGGAGAGAGAGACGGGGTCGAGCGAGAGAGAGAGAGAGAAAAGGGGTCGAGCGAGAGAGAGAGAGAGAGAGATGGTGTCGAGCGAGAGAGAGACACGGGGTCAAGCGAGATAGAGACAGATGGGATCGAGCGAGAGAGAGAGAAGGAGGTTGAGCGAGAGAGAGAGAGAGAGAGAGACGGAGTCGAGCGAGAGAGAGAGAGAAACGGTGTCGAGCGAGAGAGCGAGAGATGGTGCCGAGCAAAAGAGAGAGATGGTGTCGAGCGACAGAGAGAGACGGGGTGGAGCGAGAGAGAGAGACGGGGTCGAGTGCGAGAGAGACGGGGTCCAGCGAGAGAGAGAGAGAGAGAGAGAGAGTGACACGGGGTTGAGCGAGAGAGAGACACGGGGTCGAGCGAGAGAGAGACACGGGGTCGAGCGAGAGAGAGACACGGGGTCGAGCGAGAGAGAGACAGAAGGGATCGAGCGAGAGAGAGAGAGAAGGAGGTTGAGCGAGAGAGAGAGAGAGAGATGGTGTCGAGCGAGAGAGAGACACGGGGTCGAGCGAGAGAGAGAGAGAGAGAGACGGGGTCGAGCGAGAGAGGGAGAGAGAGACGGGGTCAAGCGAGGGAGAGAGCGACGGGGTCGAGCGAGAGAGAGAGAGACGGGGTAAGGGAGAGAGAGAGAGAGAGATACGGGGTCGAGCGAGAGCGAAAGAGAGAGACAGCATCAAGAGAGAGAGAGAGAGAGAGACGGGGTGAAGCGAGAGAGAGGGACGGGTTCGAGAGAGAGAGAGACGGGGTCGAACGAGAGAGAGAGAGACGTGGTCAAGCGAGAGAGAGAGAGAGACGGGGTCGAGCGAGAGAGAAAGAGGGACGGATTCGAGCAAGAGAGAGAGAGAGACGGTTTCGAGCGAGAGCGTGAGAGAGACGGGGTCGAGCGAGAGAGCGAGTAGGAGGGGTTCGAGCGAGAGAGAGAGAAGGAAGTTGAGCGAGACAGAGAGAGAGAGAGAGAGACGGGGTAAAGCGAGAGAGAGAGAGAGATACGGGGTCGAGCGAGAGAGTGAGAGACGGGGTCGAGCGAGAGAGAGAGTGACGGGGTCGAGCGAGAGAGAGAGAGAGATGGGGTTGAGCGAGAGACAGAGAGAGAGATGGAGTCGAGCGAGAGAGAGGCAGACGTGATCGAGCCAGAGAGAGATTGAGCGAGAGAGAGAGAGAGATGGTTTCGAGCGAGAGAGATGGGGTCGAGCGAGAGAGAGACAGACGGGATAAAGCGAGAGAGAGAGAGAAGGAGGTTGAGCGAGAGAGAGAGAGACGGGGTCAAGCGATAGAGAGAGACCGGATCAAGCAAGAGAGAGAGTGGGAGGGGTTCGAGCGAGAGAGAGAGAAGGAAGTTGAGCGAGAGAGAGAGAGAAAGAGAGACGGGGTCAAGCGAGAGAGAGAGTGAGAGATACGGGGTCGAGCGAGAGAGATAGAGACGGGATCGAGCGAGAGAGAGAGAGACGGGGTCGAGTGAGAGGGTGAGCGACACGGGGTGGACCGAGAGAGTGAGAGAGACGGGGTTGAGCGAGAGAGAGAGAGAGAGAAGGGGTCGAGCGAGAGAGAAAGAGAGACAGTGTCGAGCGAGAGACAGAGAGAGAGATGGAGTCGAGCGAGAGAGAGGCAGACGGGGTCGAGTGAGAGAGAGACAGACGGGATCGAGCGAGAGAGAGAGAGAAGGAGATTGAGCGAGAGAGAGGGAGAGAGACGGTTTCGAGCGAGAGAGACGGAGTCGAGCGAGAGAGAGACAGACGGGGTCGAGTGAGGGAGAGACAGACGGGATCGAGCGAGAGAGAGAGAGAAGGAGGTTGAGCGAGAGAGAGAGAGAGAGAAGGGGTCGAGCGAGAGAGAGAGAGAGAGACGGGGTCAAGCGAGAGAGAGAGAGACGGGTTCGAGTGAGAGAGAGAGAGACGGGGTCGAGCGAGAGAGAGAGAGAGGGGGTCGAGCGAGAGACAGATGGGATCGAGCGAGAGAGAGAGAGAAGGAGATTGAGCGAGAGAGAGAGAGAGAGACGGTTTCGAGCGAGAGAGACGGGGTCGAGCGAGAGAGAGACAGACGGGGTCGAGTGAGGGAGAGACAGACGGGATCGAGCGAGAGAGAGAGAGAAGGAGGTTGAGCGAGAGAGAGAGAGAAGGAGATTGAGCGAGAGAGAGGGAGAGAGACGGTTTCGAGCGAGAGAGACGGAGTCGAGCGAGAGAGAGACAGACGGGGTCGAGTGAGGGAGAGACAGACGGGATCGAGCGAGAGAGAGAGAGAAGGAGGTTGAGCGAGAGAGAGAGAGAGAGAAGGGGTCGAGCGAGAGAGAGAGAGAGAGACGGGGTCAAGCGAGAGAGAGAGAGACGGGTTCGAGTGAGAGAGAGAGAGACGGGGTCGAGCGAGAGAGAGAGAGAGGGGGTCGAGCGAGAGACAGATGGGATCGAGCGAGAGAGAGAGAGAAGGAGATTGAGCGAGAGAGAGAGAGAGAGACGGTTTCGAGCGAGAGAGACGGGGTCGAGCGAGAGAGAGACAGACGGGGTCGAGTGAGGGAGAGACAGACGGGATCGAGCGAGAGAGAGAGAGAAGGAGGTTGAGCGAGAGAGAGAGAGAGAGACGGGGTCGAGAGAGAGAGAGAGAGAGACGGGGTCAAGCGAGAGAGAGAGAGACGGGTTCGAGTGAGAGAGAGAGAGATGGGGTCGAGCGAGAGAGAGAGAGACGGGGTCGAGCGAGAGAGAGACAGATGGGATCGAGCAAGAGAGAGAGAGAAGGAAATTGAGCGAGAGAGAGAGACGGGGTCGAGTGAGAGAGAGCGAGAGAAGGGGTCAAGCGAGAGAGAAACGTGGTCAAGAGAGAGAGAAAGCCGGGGTCGAGCGATAGAGATAAACGGGATGGAGAGAGGGAGAGAGAGAGAGACGGGGTTGAGCGAGAGAGAGAGAGCGAGATGAGTCGAGCGAGAGAGAGGGAGAGAGACGGGGTCGATCGAGAGAGAGAGAGAGACGGGGTCTAGCGAGAGAGTGAGCGAGACGTGGTCGAGCGAGAGAGTGAGAGAGACGGGGTCGAGCGAGAGAGAGAGGGAGAGAGACGGGGTCGAGCGAGAGAGAGAGGGGGACGGGGTTGAGCGAGACCGAGAGATGGACGGGGTCGAGCGAGAGCGAGAGAGAGAGATGGGGTCGAGCGATAGAGAGAGACGGGTTCGAGCGATAGAGAGAGAGAGATGGGGTCGAGCGAGAGAGAGAGAGAGACGGGGTCGAGAGATAGAGAGAGAGAGGGGTTCGAGCTAGAAAGAGAGAGACAGGCTCCAACGAGAGAGAGAGAGACGGTTTTGAGAGAGAGAGGAGGTTGAGCGAGAGAGAGAGAGAGAGACACAGGGTCGAGCGAGAGAGAGAGAGTGAGAGATACGGGGTCGAGCGAGAGGGAGAGAGACGGGGTCGAGTGAGCGAGTAAGGGAGATGCGGTAGACGGAGAGAGTGAGAGAGACGGGGTCGAGAGAGAGAGAGAGAGACGGTGTCGAGCGAGAGAGAGAGACGGGGTGGAGCGAGAGAAAGAGACGGGGTCGAGCGCGAGAGAGAGAGACGGGGTCGAGCGAGAGAGAGAGAGAGAGAGACACGGGGTCGAGCGAGAGAGAGATGGTGTCGAGCGAGAGAGAGACACGGGGTCGAGCGAGAGAGAGAGAGAAGGAGGTTGAGAGAGAGAGAGATGGTGTCGAGCGAGAGAGAGACACGGGGTCGAGCGAGAGAGAGACAGACGGGACCAAGTGAGAGAGAGAGAGAAGGAGTTTGAGCGAGAGAGAGAGAGAGAGACGGGGTCGAACGAGAGAGAGCGAGAGACGGGGTCGAGTGAGAGAGAGAGAGAGAGACGGGGTCGAGCGAGAGAGAGAGAGAGAGACGGGGTCAAGCGAGGGACAGAGCGACGGGGTCGAGCGAGAGAGAGAGAGACGGGGTAGGGGAGAGAGAGAGAGAGAGATACGGGGTCGAGCAAGAGCGAAAGAGAGAGACAGCATCAATAGAGAGAGAGAGAGAGAGACGGGGTCACGCGAGAGAGAGGGACGGGTTCGAGAGAGAGAGAGACGGGGTCGAACGAGAGAGAGAGAGACGTGGTCGAGCGAGAGAGAGAGAGAGAGGGGGTCGAGCGAGAGAGAAAGAGGGACGGATTCGAGCAAGAGAGAGAGAGAGACGGTTTCGAGCGAGAGCGTGACAGAGACGGGGTCGAGCGAGAGAGAGAGTGGGAGGGGTTCGAGCGAGAGAGAGAGAAGGAAGTTGAGCGAGAGAGAGAGAGAGAGAGAGACGGGGTCGAGCGAGAGAGAGAGAGAGATACGGGGTCGAGCGAGAGAGAGAGAGACGGGGTCGAGCGAGAGAGAAAGAGAGACAGTTTCGAGCGAGAGACAGAGAGAAAGATGGAGTCGAGTGAGAGAGAGGCAGACGTGATCGAGCCAGAGAGAGAGAGAAGGAGATTGAGCGAGAGAGAGAGAGAGAGACGGGGTCAAGCGAGAGAGAGAGAGACGGGTTCGAGTGAGAGAGAGAGAGACGGGGTCGAGCGAGAGAGAGAGAGAGGGGGTCGAGCGAGAGAGAGACAAATGGGATCGAGCGAGAGAGAGAGAGAAGGAGATTGAGCGAGAGAGAGAGAGAGACGGTTTCGAGCGAGAGAGACGGGGTCGAGCGAGAGAGAGACAGACGGGGTCGAGTGAGGGAGAGACAGACGGGATCGAGCGAGAGAGAGAGAGAGGGAGGTTGAGCGAGAGAGAGAGAGAGAGACGGGGTCGAGAGAGAGAGAGAGAGAGATGGGGTCAAGCGAGAGAGAGAGAGACGGGTTCGAGTGAGAGAGAGAGAGATGGGGTCGAGCGAGAGAGAGAGAGACGGGGTCGAGCGAGAGAGAGACAGATGGGATCGAGCGAGAGAGAGAGAGAAGGAAATTGAGCGAGAGAGAGAGAGAGAGACGGGGTCGAGTGAGAGAGAGCGAGAGAAGGGGTCAAGCGAGAGAGAAACGTGGTCAAGAGAGAGAGAAAGCCGGAGTCGAGCAATAGAGATAAACGGGATGGAGAGAGGGAGAGAGAGAGAGACGGGGTTGAGCGAGAGAGAGAGAGCGAGATGAGTCGAGCGAGAGAGAGGGAGAGAGACGGGGTCGATCGAGAGAGAGAGAGAGACGGGGTCTAGCGAGAGAGTGAGCGCGACGTGGTCGAGCGAGAGAGTGAGAGAGACGGGGTCGAGCGAGAGAGAGAGGGAGAGAGACGGGGTCGAGCGAGAGAGAGAGAGAGAGATGGGGTCGAGCGATAGAGAGAGACGGGTTCGAGCGATAGAGAGAGAGAGATGGGGTCGAGCGAGAGAGAGAGAGAGACGGGGTCGAGAGATAGAGAGAGAGAGGGGTTCGAGCTAGAAAGAGAGAGACAGGCTCCAACGAGAGAGAGAGAGACGGTTTTGAGAGAGAGAGGAGGTTGAGCGAGAGAGAGAGAGAGAGAGACAGGGTCGAGCGAGAGAGAGAGAGAGAGAGATACGGGGTCGAGCGAGAGGGAGAGAGACGGGGTCGAGTGAGCGAGTAAGGGAGATGCGGTAGACGGAGAGAGTGAGAGAGACGGGGTCGAGAGAGAGAGAGAGAGACGGTGTCGAGCGAGAGAGAGAGACGGGGTGGAGCGAGAGAAAGAGACGGGGTCGAGCGCGAGAGAGAGAGACAGGGTCGAGCGAGAGAGAGAGAGAGAGAGACACGGGGTCGAGCGAGAGAGAGATGGTGTCGAGCGAGAGAGAGACACGGGGTCGAGCGAGAGAGAGACAGACGGGATCGAGCGAGAGAGAGAGAGAAGGAGGTTGAGAGAGAGAGAGATGGTGTCGAGCGAGAGAGAGACACGGGGTCGAGCGAGAGAGAGACAGACGGGACCAAGTGAGAGAGAGAGAGAAGGAGTTTGAGCGAGAGAGAGAGAGAGAGAGACGGGGTCGAGCGAGGGAGAGAGCGACGGGGTCGAGCGAGAGAGAGAGATACGGGGTCGAGCGAGAGCGAAAGAGAGAGACAGCATCAATAGAGAGAGAGAGAGAGAGACGGGGTCGAACGAGAGAGAGAGAGACGTGGTCGAGCGAGAGAGAGAGAGAGAGGGGGTCGAACGAGAGAGAAAGAGGGACGGATTCGAGCAAGAGAGAGAGAGAGACGGTTTCGAGCGAGAGCGTGACAGAGATGGGGTCGAGCGAGAGAGAGAGTGGGAGGGGTTCGAGCGAGAGAGAGAGAAGGAAGTTGAGCGAGAGAGAGAGAGAGAGAGAGAGACGGGGTCGAGCGAGAGAGAGAGAGAGATACGGGGTCGAGCGAGAGAGAGAGAGACGGGGACGAGTGAGAGACTGAGCGAGACGGGGTGGACCGAGAGAGTGAGAGAGACGGGGTCGAGCGAGAGAGAGAGAGAGAGACGGGGTCGAGCGAGAGAGAAAGAGAGACAGTTTCGAGCGAGAGACAGAAAGAGAGATGGAGTCGAGTGAGAGAGAGGCAGACGTGATCGAGCCAGAGAGAGAGAGAAGGAGATTGAGCGAGAGAGAGAGAGAGACACGGTTTCGAGCGAGAGAGAACGGGGTCGAGCGAGAGAGAGACAGACGGGGTCGAGCGAGAGAGAGACAGATGGGATCGAGCGAGAGAGAGAGAGAAGGAGGTTGAGCGAGAGAGAGAGAGAGAGACGGGGTCGAGTGAGAGAGAGAGAGACGGGGTCGAGCGAGAGAGAGAGAGACGGGGTCGAGCGAGAGATAGACAGATGGGATCGAGCGAGAGAGAGAGAGAAGGAAATTGAGCGAGAGAGAGAGAGAGAGACGGGGTTGAGAGAGAGAGAGAGAGAGAAACGTGGTCAAGAGAGAGAGAAAGCCGGGGTCGAGCGATAGAGATACACGGGATGGAGAGAGGGAGAGAGAGAGAGACGGGTTGAGCGAGAGAGAGAGAGCGAGATGAGTCGAGCGAGAGAGAGGGAGAGAAACGGGGTCGATCGAGAGAGAGAGAGAGACGGGGTCTAGCGAGAGAGTGAGCGAGACGTGGTCGAGCGAGAGAGTGAGAGAGACGGGGTCGAGCGAGAGAGAGAGAGGGAGACGGGGTCGAGCGAGAGAGAAATAGAGACAGTGTCGAGCGAGAGACAGAGAGAGAGATGGAGTCGAGCGAGAGAGAGGCAGACGTGATCGAGCCAGAGAGAGAGAGAAGGAGATTGAACGAGAGAGAGAGGGAGACGGTTTCGAGCGAGAGAGACGGGGTCGAGCGAGAGAGAGACAGACTGGATCGAGCAAGAGAGAGAGAGAAGGAGGTTGAGCGAGCGAGAGAGAGACAGACGGGGTTGAGTGAGAGAGAGACAGACTGGATCGAGCAGGAGAGAGAGAGAAGGAGGTTGAGCGAGAGAGAGAGAGAGAGAGAGACGGGGTCGAGCGAGAGAGAGAGAAAGAGAGACGGGGTCAAGCGGGAGAGAGAGAGACGGGGTCGAGTGAGAGAGAGAGAGACGGGGTCGAGTGAGAGAGAGAGAGACGGGGTCGAGCGAGAGAGAGACAGACGGGATCGAGTGAGAGAGAGAGAGAAGGAAATTGAGCGAGAGAGAGAGAGACGGGGTTGAGCGAGAGAGAGAGAGAGAGACGGGGTCAAGCGAGAGAGAAACGTGGTCAAGAGAGAGAGAAAGCCGGGGTCGAGCGATAGAGATAAACAGGATGGAGAGAGGGAGAGAGAGAGAGACGGGGTTGAGCGACAGAGAGAGAGCGAGATGAGTCGAGCGAGAGAGAGGGAGAGAGATGGGATCGATCGAGAGAGAGAGAGGGGGACGGGGTCGAGCGAGACCGAGAGAGGGACGGGGTCGAGCGAGTGCGAGAGAGAGAGACGGGGTCGAGCGAGAGAGAGAGAAGGGTTCGAGCGATAGAGAGAGAGAGATGGGGTCGAGCGAGAGAGAGAGAGAGACGGGGTCGAGAGATAGAGAGAGAGAGGGGTTCGAGCTAGAGAGAGAGAGACGGGGTCGAGCGAGAGAGAGAGAGACGGTTTTGAGAGAGAGAGGAGGTTGAGCGAGAGAGAGAGAGAGACAGGGTCGAGAGAGAGAGAGATACGGGGTCAAGCGAGAGAGAGAGAGACGGGGTCGAGTGAGAGAGTAAGGGAGACGCGGTGGACGGAGAGCGTGAGAGAGACGGGGTCGAGAGAGAGAGAGAGACGGGTTCGAGCGAGAGAGAGAGAGACGGGGTCGAGAGAGAGAGAGACGGGGTCGAGCGAGAGAGAGAGAGAGAGACATTGTCGAGAGAGAGAGATAGAGACGGGTCAAGCGACAGAGAGAAAGACGGGGTCGAGCGAGAGCGAGAGAGAGAGATGGGTCGAGAGTGAGAGAGAGAGAGACGGGGTCGAGCGAGAGAGAGAGACGGGGTCGAGCGAGAGAGAGAGAGAGAGAGAGACGGGGTCGAACGTGCGAGAGAGAGAGACGGGGTCGAGCGAGAGAGAGAGAGAGAGAGAGAGACGGGGTCGAGTGAGAGAGAGAGAGAGAAAAGGGGTCGAGCGAGAGAGGGAGATAGAGAGATGGTGTCGAGCGAGAGAGAGACACGGCGTCGAGCGAGATAGAGACAGATGGGATCGAGCGAGAGAGAGAGAGAGTAGGAGGTTGAGCGAGAGAGAGTGAGAGAGAGAGAGACGGAGTCGAGCGAGAGAGAGAGAGAAACGGTGTCGAGCGAGAGAGAGAGAGATGGTGCCGAGCAAGAGAGAGAGAGATGGTGTCGAGCGAGAGAGAGAGACGGGGTCGAACGAGCGAGAGAGAGAGACGGGTTCGAGCGAGAGAGAGAGAGAGACGGGGTCGAGAGAGAGAGAGAGAGAGAAAAGGGGTCGAGCGAGAGAGAGAGAGAGAGAGATGGTGTCGAGCGAGAGAGAGACACGGGGTCGAGCGAGATAGAGACAGATGGGATCGAGCGAGAGAGAGAGAGAAGGAGGTTGAGCAAGAGAGAGAGAGAGGGAGAAATACGGAGTCGAGCGAGAGAGAGAGAGAAACGGTGTCGAGCGAGAGAGAGACACGGGGTCGAGCGAGAGAGAGACACGGGGTCGAGCGAGAGAGAGAGAGAGAGGGGGACGGGGTCGAGCGAGACCGAGAGAGGGACGGGGTCGAGCGAGAGCGAGAGAGAGAGACGGGGTCGAGCGAGAGAGAGAGACGGGTTCGAGCGATAGAGAGAGAGAGATGGGGTCGAGCGAGAGAGAGAGAGAGACGGGGTCGAGAGATAGAGAGAGAGAGGGGTTCGAGCTAGAGAGAGAGAGACAGGGTCGAGCGAGAGAGAGAGAGACGGTTTCGAGAGAGAGAGGAGGTTGAGCGAGAGAGAGAGAGAGACAGGGTCGAGCGAGAGAGAGAGAGAGAGATACGGGGTCGAGCGAGAGAGAGAGAGACGGGGTCGAGAGAGAGAGAGAGATGGGGTCGAGCGAGAGAGTGAGCGAGATGGGGTCGAGCGAGAGAGTGAGAGAGACGGGTTCGAGCGAGAGAGAGAGAGACGGGGTCGAGCGAGAGTGAGAGAGAGACGGGTTTGAGAGAGAGAGAGAGAAGGAGGTTGAGCGAGAGAGCGAGAGAGAGAGACGGGGTCGAGCGAGAGAGAGAGAGAGAGAGAGATGGGGTCGAGCGAGAGAGAGAGAGACGGGGTCGAGTAAGAGAGTGAGCCAGACGGGGTGGACCGAGAGATGAAGAGAGATGGGGTCGAGTGTGAGAGGGAGAGAGACAGGGTCGAGCGAGAGAGTGAGAGACAGGGTCAGCGACAGAGAGAGAGTCAGACGGGTCGAGCGAGAGAGATGGAGAGAGACGGGGTCGAGCGAGAGAGAGAGAGAGATGGGGTCGAGCGGGAGAGAGAGACGGGGTTGAGCGAGAGAGAGAGAGACGGGGACAAGTGAGAGAGAGAGAGAGAGACGGGGTCGTACGAGAGAGAGAGAGAGACGGGGTCGATCGAGAGAGAGAGAGAGAAAGGGTTTGAGCGAGAGCGAGAGAGAGAGAAAGAGAGACGGGGTCAAGAGAGACAGAGAGAGACAGGGTAAAGCGAGAGAGAGACGGGGTCGAGAGAGAAAGACGGGGTCGAGCGAGAGAGAGAGAGACGGGGTCGAGCGAGAGAGAGAGACGGGGTCAAGCGAGAGAGAGAGAAGGGGTCGAGCGAGAAAGATAGAGAGACGGGGTCGAGCGAGAGAGTGAGAGTGGGGTCGAGCGAGAGAGAGAGAACGAGACGGGTCGAGCGAGAGAGAGGGAGAGAAACGGGGTCGAGCGAGAGAGAGAGAGAGACGGGTTCAACCGAGAGAGAGAGAGAGACGGGGTCTAGCGAGAGAGTGAGCGAGACGTGGTCGAGCGAGAGAGTGAGAGAGACGGGGTCGAGCGAGAGAGAGAGGGAGAGAGACGGGGTCGAGCGAGAGAGAGAGAGGGGGACGGGGTCGAGCGAGACTGAGAGAGGGACGGGGTCGAGCGAGAGCGAGAGAGAGAGACGGGGTCGAGCGATAGAGAGAGACGGGTTCGAGCGATAGAGAGAGAGAGATGGGGTCGAGCGAGAGAGAGAGAGAGGCGGAATCGAGAGATAGAGAGAGAGAGGGGTTCGAGCTAGAAAGAGAGAGACAGGCTCCAGCGAGAGAGAGAGTGATGGTTTTGAGAGAGAGAGGAGGTTGAGCGAGAGAGAGAGAGAGAGAGACAGGGTCGAGCGAGGGAGAGAGAGAGAGAGATACGGGGTCAAGCGAGAGAGAGAGACGGGGTCGAGTGAGAGAGTAAGGGAGATGCGGTAGAGGGAGAGAGTGAGAGAGACGGGGTCGAGAGAGAGAGAGAGATGGGGTTGAGCAAGAGAGTGAGCGAGATGGGGTCGAGCGAGAGAGTGAGAGAGACGGGGTCGATCGAGAGAGAGAGAGACGGGGTCGAGCGAGAGAGAGAGAGAGAGACGGGGTCGAGAGAGAGAGACGGGGTTGAGTGAGAGAGAGAGAGAGAGACGGGGTCGAGC
>NW_027600622.1:0-12441 GCF_964194155.1 Cetorhinus maximus | reverse complement strand
CGTCTCTCTCTGTCTCTCGCTCGACCCCGTCTCTCTCTCTCTCTCGCTCGACCCCGTCTCTCTCTCTCGACCCCGTCTCTCTCTCTCTCGCTCTACCCCGTCTATCTCACTCGACCCCGTCTCTCTTTCTCTCTCTCGCTCGACCCCGTCTTTCTCTATCTCTCGCTCGACCCCCTCTCTCTCTCTCACTCGACACCGTCTCTCTCTCTCTCTCTCGCTCGTTCGTCCCCGTCTCTCTCTCTCTCTCGACCCCGACTCTCTCTCTCTCTCGACCCCGTCTCTCTCTCTTTCTCTTGACCCCGTCTCTCTCTCTCTCTCTTGCGCGACCCCGTCTCTCTCTCTCTCGCTCGACCCCGTCTCTCTCTCTCTCTCTCGCTCGACCCCGTCTCTCTCTCTCGCTCGACCCCGTCTCTCTCTCTCTCTCGACCCCGTCTCTCTCTCTCTCTCGACCCCGTCTCTCTTTCTCTCTCGCTCGACCCCGTCTCTCTCTCTCTCTCTCGCTCGTCCCAATCTCTCTCTCTCTCGCTCGACCCCATTTCTCTCTCACGCTCAACTCCATCTCTCTCTCTCTTCGCCCGACGCCCGACACCGTCTCAGTCTCTCTCGGTCAACCCGTCTCTCTCTCTCTCTCAACCCCGTCTCTATGTCTCTCTCTACCCCGTCTCTCTCTCACTCTCTCGACCCCGTCTCTCTCTCTCTCTCTCTCTCTCTCGCTCAACCCCGTCTTTCTCTATCTCTCGCTCGACCCCGTCTCTCTCTCTCTCTCAATCGACACCGTCTCTCTCTCTCTCTCTCTCGCTCGTTCGACCCCGTCTCTCTCTCTCTCGACCCCGACTCTCTCTCTCGACCCCGTCTCTCTCTCTCTCTCGATCCCGTCTCTCTCTCTCTCTCGACCCCGTCTCTCTCTCTCTCTCTCGACCCCGTCTCTCTCTCTCTATCTCGACCCCGTCTCTCTCTCTCTCTCTCGACCCCGTCTCTCTCTCTCTCTCTCGACCCTTTCTCTCTCTCTCTCTCTCGACCCCGTCTCTCTCTCTCTCTCTCGACCCCGTCTCTCTCTCTCTCTCTCGACCCTTTCTCTCTCTCTCTCTCTCGACCCCGTCTATCTCTCTCTCTCCACCCCGTCTCTCTCTCTCTCTCTCGACCCCGTCTCTCTCTCTCTCTCTCGACCCCGTCTCTCTCTCTCTCTCTCGACCCCGTCTCTCTCTCTCTCTCTCGACCCCGTCTCTCTCTCTCTCTCGACCCCGTCTCTCTCTCTCTCTCTCTCGCTCGACCCCGTCTCTCTTTCTCTCTCGCTCGACCCCGTCGCTCTCTCTCTCTCTCTGGCTCGACCCAATCTCTCTCTCTCTCGCTCGACCCCATATCTCTCTCTCGCTCGACTCCGTCTCTCTCTCTCTCTTCGCCCGACGCCGTCTCTCTCTCTCTCGCTCAACCCGTCTCTCTCTCGCTCAACCCCATCTCTCTCTCTCTCTCTACCCCGTCTCTCTCTCACTCTCTCGACCCCGTCTCTCTCTCTCTCTCTCTCGCTTGTCCCGTCTCTCTCTCTCTCTTACTCTTTCACTCTCTCGACCCCGTCTATCTCTCTCGACCCCGTCTCGCTCTCTCTCTCGCTCGCTCGACCCACTCTCTGTCTCTCTCGCTCGAACCCTTCTCTCTTTCTCTCTCGCTTGACACCGTCTCTCTCTCTCTCTCTCGCTCGACCCTGACTCTCTCTATCTCTCGCTCGACCCCGTCTCTTTCTCTGTTGCTCGACCCCGTCTCTCTCTTTTGCTCGACCCCGTCTCACTCTCGTTCGACCCCGTCTCTCTCTCTCTCTCTCTCACTCGACTCCGTCTCTCTCTCTCTCTGATGACCCCGTCTCTCTCTCTCTCACAACCCCGTCTATCTCTCTCTCACAACCCCGTCTCTGTCTCTGTCTCCACCCCGTCTCTCTCTTTCTCTCTCCACCCCGTCTCTCTCTCTTTCTTTCTCCACCCCGTCTCTCTCACTCTCTCCACCCCGTCTCTCTCTCTCTCTCCACCCCGTCCCTCTCTCTCTCTCCAACCCGTCTCTCTCTCTCTCTCCACCCTGTCTCTCTCTCTCTCTATCCACCCTGTCTCTCTTTCTCTCTCCACCCCGTCTCTCTATCTCTCCCTCCACCCCGTCTCTCTGTCTCTCCCTCCAGCCCGTCTCTCTCTCTCTCCACACCTTCTCTCTCTCTCTCCACCCTGTCTCTCTCTCTCTCCACCCCGTCTCTCTCTCTCTCTCTCGCTCCACCCCGTCTCTCTCTCTCTCTCCACCCCGTCTCTCTCTCTCTCTCCACCCCGTCTCTCTCTCTCTCTCCACCCCGTCTCTCTACCTCTCCCTCCACCCCGTCTCTCTATCTCTCCCTCCACCCCGTCTCTCTATCTCTCCCTCCACCTCGTCTCTCTCTCTCTCTCTCTCGACCCCGTCTCTCTCTCTCTCTCCACCCCGTCTCTCTCTCTCTCTCTCGACCCCGTCTCTCTCTCTCTCTCTCTCTCTCTCTCGACCCCGTCTCTCTCTCTATCGACCCCGTCTCTCTGTCTCTCGACGCCGTCTCTCTCTCTCTCGACCCCGTCTCTCCCTCTCTCTCGACCCCGTCTCTCTCTCTTTCTCTCTCCACCCCATCTCTCTCTCTCTCCCCACCCCGTTTCACTCTCTCTCCACCCCGTCTCTCTCTCTCTTGCTCATCACCGTCTCTCTCTCTCTCTCTCGCTTGACCCCGTCTCTCTCTCTCTCTCGCTCGTTCGACCCCGTCTCTCTCTCTCTCTCTCTCTCTCTCTCTCTCTCGACCCCGTCTCTCTCTCTCTCTCGACCCCGTCTCTCTCTCTCTCTCGACCCCGTCTCTCTCTCTCTCTCTCTCTCTCTCTCGACCCCGTCTCTCTCTCTCTTTCTCTCGAACCCGTCTATCTCTCGACCCCGTTTCTCTCTCTCTCGACCCCGTCTCACTATCTCTCTCGCTCGACCCCGTCCGTCTCTCTTCCGCTGGCTCGACCCGTCTCTCTCTCTCTCTCTCGCTCGACCCGTCTCACTGTCTCTCTCTCGACCCCATCTCTCTCTCTCTCTCTCTCTCGCTCGACCCCGTCTCTCTCTCTCTCTCTTGCTCGACCCCGTCTCTCTCTCTCTCTCGCTCGACCCCGTCTCTCTCTCTCACTCGCTCGACCCCGTCTCTCTCTCTCTCGCTCGACCCCATCTCTCTCTCTCTCGCTCGACCCCGTCTCTCTTTCTCTCGCTCGACCCCGTCTCTCTTTCTCTCGCTCGACCCCGTCTCTCTTTCTCTCGATCGACCCCGTCTCTCTCTCTCTCTCTCTCTCTCGCTCGTCCTGTCTCTTTCTCTCTCTCACTCTCTCGACCCCGTCTATCTCACTCGACCCCGTCTCTCTCTCTCTCTCTCGCTCGACCCCGTCTCTCTCTCTCGTTCAATCGACCCCGTCTCTCTCTCTCTCTCAATCGACACCGTCTCTCTCTCTCTCTCTCGCTCGTTCAACCCCGTCTCTCTCTCTCTCTCGACCCCGACTCTCTCTCTTTCTCCACCCCGTCTCTCTCTCTCTCTCGACCCGGTCTCTCTCTCTCTCGACCCCGTCTCACTCTCTCTCTCGACCCCGTCTCTCGCTCTCTCTCTGGACCGCGTCTCTCTCTCTCTCGCTCGACCCCCGTCTCTCTCTCTCTCTCGCTCGAACCCGTCTCTCTCTCTCGCTCGACCCCGTCTCTCTCTCTCTCGACCCCGTCTCTCTCAGACTCTCGACCACGTCTCTCTCTCTCTCGCTCGACCCCCGTCTCTCTCTCTCTCTCCACCCCGTCTCTCTCTCTCTCTCTCCACCCCGTATCTCTCTCTCTCTCCACCCCGTCTCTCTCTCTCTCGACCCCGTCTCTCTCTCTCTCTCGACCCCGTCTCTCTCTCTCTCTCGACCCCGTCTCTCTCTCTCTCTCCACCTCGTCTCTCTCTCTCTCGCTCGACCCCGTTTCTCTCTCTCTCGACCCCGTCTCTCTATCTCTCTCGCTCGACGCCGTCCGTCTCTCTCTCTCTCGCTCGACCCATCTCTCTCTCTCTCTCTCGCTCGACCCTTCTCTCTCTCTCTCTATCGCTCGACCCTTCTCTCTCTCTCTCTCTCGACCCCATCTCTCTCTCTCTCTCTCTCTCTCGCTCGACCCCGTCTCTCTCTCTCTCTCTCTCTCGCTCGACCCCGTCTCTCTCTCTCTCTCTCTCTCGCTCGACCCCGTCTCTCTCTCTGTCTCTCGCTCGACCCCGTCTCTCTCTGTCTCTCGCTCGACCCCGTCTCTCTCTCTCTCTCGCTCGACCCCGTCTCTCTCTCTCGACCCCGTCTCTCTCTCTCTCGCTCTACCCCGTCTATCTCACTCGACCCCGTCTCTCTTTCTCTCTCTCGCTCGACCCCGTCTTTCTCTATCTCTCGCTCGACCCCCTCTCTCTCTCTCACTCGACACCGTCTCTCTCTCTCTCTCTCGCTCGTTCGTCCCCGTCTCTCTCTCTCTCTCGACCCCGACTCTCTCTCTCTCTCGACCCCGTCTCTCTCTCTTTCTCTTGACCCCGTCTCTCTCTCTCTCTCTTGCGCGACCCCGTCTCTCTCTCTCTCGCTCGACCCCGTCTCTCTCTCTCTCTCTCGCTCGACCCCGTCTCTCTCTCTCGCTCGACCCCGTCTCTCTCTCTCTCTCGACCCCGTCTCTCTCTCTCTCTCGACCCCGTCTCTCTTTCTCTCTCGCTCGACCCCGTCTCTCTCTCTCTCTCTCGCTCGTCCCAATCTCTCTCTCTCTCGCTCGACCCCATTTCTCTCTCACGCTCAACTCCATCTCTCTCTCTCTTCGCCCGACGCCCGACACCGTCTCAGTCTCTCTCGGTCAACCCGTCTCTCTCTCTCTCTCAACCCCGTCTCTATGTCTCTCTCTACCCCGTCTCTCTCTCACTCTCTCGACCCCGTCTCTCTCTCTCTCTCTCTCTCTCTCTCTCTCTCTCTCTCTTCTCTATCTCTCGCTCGACCCCGTCTCTCTCTCTCTCTCAATCGACACCGTCTCTCTCTCTCTCTCTCTCGCTCGTTCGACCCCGTCTCTCTCTCGACCCCGACTCTCTCTCTCGACCCCGTCTCTCTCTCTCTCTCGATCCCGTCTCTCTCTCTCTCTCGACCCCGTCTCTCTCTCTCTCTCTCGACCCCGTCTCTCTCTCTCTATCTCGACCCCGTCTCTCTCTCTCTCTCTCGACCCCGTCTCTCTCTCTCTCTCTCGACCCTTTCTCTCTCTCTCTCTCTCGACCCCGTCTCTCTCTCTCTCTCTCGACCCCGTCTCTCTCTCTCTCTCTCGACCCTTTCTCTCTCTCTCTCTCTCCACCCCGTCTCTCTCTCTCTCTCTCCACCCCGTCTCTCTCTCTCTCTCTCGACCCCGTCTCTCTCTCTCTCTCTCGACCCCGTCTCTCTCTCTCTCTCGACCCCGTCTCTCTCTCTCTCTCTCTCGCTCGACCCCGTCTCTCTTTCTCTCTCGCTCGACCCCGTCGCTCTCTCTCTCTCTCTGGCTCGACCCAATCTCTCTCTCTCTCGCTCGACCCCATATCTCTCTCTCGCTCGACTCCGTCTCTCTCTCTCTCTTCGCCCGACGCCGTCTCTCTCTCTCTCGCTCAACCCGTCTCTCTCTCGCTCAACCCCATCTCTCTCTCTCTCTCTACCCCGTCTCTCTCTCACTCTCTCGACCCCGTCTCTCTCTCTCTCTCTCTCGCTTGTCCCGTCTCTCTCTCTCTCTTACTCTTTCACTCTCTCGACCCCGTCTATCTCTCTCGACCCCGTCTCGCTCTCTCTCTCGCTCGCTCGACCCACTCTCTGTCTCTCTCGCTCGAACCCTTCTCTCTTTCTCTCTCGCTTGACACCGTCTCTCTCTCTCTCTCTCGCTCGACCCTGACTCTCTCTATCTCTCGCTCGACCCGTCTCTTTCTCTGTTGCTCGACCCCGTCTCTCTCTTTTGCTCGACCCCGTCTCACTCTCGTTCGACCCCGTCTCTCTCTCTCTCTCTCTCACTCGACTCCGTCTCTCTCTCTCTCTGATGACCCCGTCTCTCTCTCTCTCACAACCCCGTCTATCTCTCTCTCACAACCCCGTCTCTGTCTCTGTCTCCACCCCGTCTCTCTCTTTCTCTCTCCACCCCGTCTCTCTCTCTTTCTTTCTCCACCCCGTCTCTCTCACTCTCTCCACCCCGTCTCTCTCTCTCTCTCCACCCCGTCCCTCTCTCTCTCTCCACCCCGTCTCTCTCTCTCTCTCTCCACCCTGTCTCTCTCTCTCTCTATCCACCCTGTCTCTCTTTCTCTCTCCACCCCGTCTCTCTATCTCTCCCTCCACCCCGTCTCTCTGTCTCTCCCTCCAGCCCATCTCTCTCTCTCTCCACACCTTCTCTCTCTCTCTCCACCCTGTCTCTCTCTCTCTCCACCCCGTCTCTCTCTCTCTCTCTCTCGCTCCACCCCGTCTCTCTCTCTCTCTCCACCCCGTCTCTCTCTCTCTCTCCACCCCGTCTCTCTCTCTCTCTCCACCCCGTCTCTCTACCTCTCCCTCCACCCCGTCTCTCTATCTCTCCCTCCACCCCGTCTCTCTATCTCTCCCTCCACCTCGTCTCTCTCTCTCTCTCTCTCGACCCCGTCTCTCTCTCTCTCTCCACCCCGTCTCTCTCTCTCTCTCTCGACCCCGTCTCTCTCTCTCTCTCTCTCTCTCTCGACCCCGTCTCTCTCTCTATCGACCCCGTCTCTCTGTCTCTCGACGCCGTCTCTCTCTCTCTCGACCCCGTCTCTCCCTCTCTCTCGACCCCGTCTCTCTCTCTTTCTCTCTCCACCCCATCTCTCTCTCTCTCCCCACCCCGTTTCACTCTCTCTCCACCCCGTCTCTCTCTCTCTTGCTCATCACCGTCTCTCTCTCTCTCTCTCGCTTGACCCCGTCTCTCTCTCTCTCTCTCTCTCTCGACCCCGTCTCTCTCTCTCTCTCGACCCCGTCTCTCTCTCTCTCTCGACCCCGTCTCTCTCTCTCTCTCTCTCGACCCCGTCTCTCTCTCTCTCTCTCTCTCTCTCTCGACCCCGTCTCTCTCTCTCTTTCTCTCGAACCCGTCTATCTCTCGACCCCGTTTCTCTCTCTCTCGACCCCGTCTCACTATCTCTCTCGCTCGACCCCGTCCGTCTCTCTTCCGCTGGCTCGACCCGTCTCTCTCTCTCTCTCTCGCTCGACCCGTCTCACTGTCTCTCTCTCGACCCCATCTCTCTCTCTCTCTCTCTCTCGCTCGACCCCGTCTCTCTCTCTCTCTCTTGCTCGACCCCGTCTCTCTCTCTCTCTCTCGACCCCGTCTCTCTCTCTCTCTCTCTCTCTCTCTCGACCCCGTCTCTCTCTCTATCGACCCCGTCTCTCTGTCTCTCGACGCCGTCTCTCTCTCTCTCGACCCCGTCTCTCCCTCTCTCTCGACCCCGTCTCTCTCTCTTTCTCTCTCCACCCCATCTCTCTCTCTCTCCCCACCCCGTTTCACTCTCTCTCCACCCCGTCTCTCTCTCTCTTGCTCATCACCGTCTCTCTCTCTCTCTCTCGCTTGACCCCGTCTCTCTCTCTCTCTCGCTCGTTCGACCCCGTCTCTCTCTCTCTCTCTCTCTCTCTCTCTCTCGACCCCGTCTCTCTCTCTCTCTCGACCCCGTCTCTCTCTCTCTCTCGACCCCGTCTCTCTCTCTCTCTCTCTCGACCCCGTCTCTCTCTCTCTCTCTCTCTCTCTCGACCCCCCGTCTCTCTCTCTCTTTCTCTCGAACCCGTCTATCTCTCGACCCCGTTTCTCTCTCTCTCGACCCCGTCTCACTATCTCTCTCGCTCGACCCCGTCCGTCTCTCTTCCGCTGGCTCGACCCGTCTCTCTCTCTCTCTCTCGCTCGACCCGTCTCACTGTCTCTCTCTCGACCCCGTCTCTCTCTCTCTCTCTCTCTCTCTCGCTCGACCCCGTCTCTCTCTCTCTCTCTTGCTCGACCCCGTCTCTCTCTCTCTCTCGCTCGACCCCGTCTCTCTCTCTCACTCGCTCGACCCCGTCTCTCTCTCTCTCGCTCGACCCCATCTCTCTCTCTCTCGCTCGACCCCGTCTCTCTTTCTCTCGCTCGACCCCGTCTCTCTTTCTCTCGCTCGACCCCGTCTCTCTTTCTCTCGATCGACCCCGTCTCTCTCTCTCTCTCTCTCTCGCTCGTCCTGTCTCTTTCTCTCTCTCACTCTCTCGACCCCGTCTATCTCACTCGACCCCGTCTCTCTCTCTCTCTCTCGCTCGACCCCGTCTCTCTCTCTCGTTCAATCGACCCCGTCTCTCTCTCTCTCTCAATCGACACCGTCTCTCTCTCTCTCTCTCGCTCGTTCAACCCCGTCTCTCTCTCTCTCTCGACCCCGACTCTCTCTCTTTCTCCACCCCGTCTCTCTCTCTCTCTCGACCCGGTCTCTCTCTCTCTCGACCCCGTCTCACTCTCTCTCTCGACCCCGTCTCTCGCTCTCTCTCTGGACCGCGTCTCTCTCTCTCTCGCTCGACCCCCGTCTCTCTCTCTCTCTCGCTCGAACCCGTCTCTCTCTCTCGCTCGACCCCGTCTCTCTCTCTCTCGACCCCGTCTCTCTCACTCTCTCGACCACGTCTCTCTCTCTCTCGCTCGACCCCCGTCTCTCTCTCTCTCTCCACCCCGTCTCTCTCTCTCTCTCTCCACCCCGTATCTCTCTCTCTCTCCACCCCGTCTCTCTCTCTCTCTCCACCCCGTCTCTCTCTCTCTCTCCACCCTGTCTCTCTCTCTCTCTCCACCCCGTTTCTCTCTCTCTCTCTCGCTCGACCCCGTCACTTTCTCTCGCTTGACCCCGTCTCTTTCTCTCGCTCGACCCCGTCTCTCTCTCACACTCGTTCATCCCCGACTCTCTCTCTCTCTCGCTCTACCCCGGCTGTCTCTCACTCTCGCTCGACCCCGTCTCTCTCTCTCTCTCGCTCGACCCAATCTCTCTCTCTCTCGCTCGACCCCATATCTCTCTCTCGCTCGACTCCGTCTCTCTCTCTCTTCGCCCGACGCCGTCTCTCTCTCTCTCGCTCAACCCGTCTCTCTCTCGCTCAACCCCATCTCTCTCTCTCTCTCTACCCCGTCTCTCTCTCACTCTCTCGACCCCGTCTCTCTCTCTCTCTCTCTCTCGCTTGTCCCGTCTCTCTCTCTCTCTTACTCTTTCACTCTCTCGACCCCGTCTATCTCTCTCGACCCCGTCTCGCTCTCTCTCTCGCTCGCTCGACCCCCTCTCTGTCTCTCTCGCTCGAACCCTTCTCTCTTTCTCTCTCGCTTGACACCGTCTCTCTCTCTCTCTCTCTCGCTCGACCCTGTCTCTCTCTATCTCTCGCTCGACCCCGTCTCTTTCTCTGTTGCTCGACCCCGTCTCTCTCTTTCGCTCGACCCCGTCTCACTCTCGTTCGACCCCGTCTCTCTCTCTCTCTCTCTCACTCGACTCCGTCTCTCTCTCTCTCTCTCTGATGACCCCGTCTCTCTCTCTCTCACAACCCCGTCTATCTCTCTCTCACAACCCCGTCTCTGTCTCTCTCTCCACCCCGTCTCTCTCTCTCTCTCCACCCCGTCTCTCTCTCTCTCTCCACCCCGTCTCTCTCTTTCTCTCTCCACCCCGTCTCTCTCTCTCTCTTTCTCCACCCCGTCTCTCTCTCTCTCTCCACCCCGTCTCTCTCTCTCTCTCCACCCCGTCCCTCTCTCTCTCTCCACCCCGTCTCTCTCTCTCTCTGCACCCTGTCTCTCTCTCTCTCTATCCACCCTGTCTCTCTTTCTCTCTCCACCCCGTCTCTCTATCTCTCCCTCCACCCCGTCTCTCTGTCTCTCCCTCCAGCCCGTCTCTCTCTCTCTCCACACCTTCTCTCTCTCTCTCCACCCCGTCTCTCTCTCTCTCCACCCCGTCTCTCTCTCTCTCTCTCTCTCTCTCCACCCCGTCTCTCTCTCTCTCTCCACCCCGTCTCTCTCTCTCTCTCCACCCTGTCTCTCTTTCTCTCTCCACCCCGTCTCTCTATCTCTCCCTCCACCCCGTCTCTCTGTCTCTCCCTCCAGCCCGTCTCTCTCTCTCTCCACACCTTCTCTCTCTCTCTCCACCCCGTCTCTCTCTCTCTCCACCCCGTCTCTCTCTCTCTCTCTCTCTCTCCACCCCGTCTCTCTCTCTCTCTCCACCCCGTCTCTCTATCTCTCCCTCCACCCCGTCTCTCTATCTCTCCCTCCACCCCGTCTCTCTATCTCTCCCTCCACCCCGTCTCTCTCTCTCTCTCTCTCGACCCCATCTCTCTCGACCCCGTCTCTCTCTCTCTCTCTCGACCCCGTCTCTCTCTCTCTCTCTCTCTCTCTCGACCCCGTCTCTCTCTCTATCGACCCGGTCTCTCTGTCTCTCGACGCCGTCTCTCTCTCTCTCGACCCCGTCTCTCCCTCTCTCTCGACCCCGTCTCTCTCTCTTTCTCTCTCCACCCCGTCTCTCTCTCTCTCCCCACCCCGTTTCACTCTCTCTCCACCCCGTCTCTCTCTCTCTTGCTCATCACCGTCTCTCTCTCTCTCTCTCGCTTGACCCCGTCTCTCTCTCTCTCTCGCTCGTTTGACCCCGTCTCTCTCTCTCTCTCTCTCTCTCTCGACCCCGTCTCTCTCTCTCTCTCGACCCCGTCTCTCTCTCTCTCTCGACCCCGTCTCTCTCTCTCTCTCTCTCGACCCCGTCTCTCTCTCTCTCTCTCTCTCTCGACCCCGTCTCTCTCTCTCTTTCTCTCGAACCCGTCTATCTCTCGACCCCGTTTCTCTTTCTCTCGACTCCGTCTCACTATCTCTCTCGCTCGACCCCGTCCGTCTCTCTCCCGCTGGCTCGACCCGTCTCTCTCTCTCTCTCTCGCTCGACCCGTCTCACTGTCTCTCTCTCGACCCCATCTCTCTCTCTCTCTCTCTCTCGCTCAACCCCGTCTCTCTCTCTCTCTCTCTCTCTCTCGCTCGACCCCGTCTCTCTCTCTCTCTCTTGCTCGACCCCGTCTCTCTCTCTCTCTCGCTCGACCCCGTCTCTCTCTCTCACTCGCTCGACCCCGTCTCTCTCTCTCTCGCTCGACCCCATCTCTCTCTCTCTCTCGCTCGACCCCGTCTCTCTTTCTCTCGCTCGACCCCGTCTCTCTTTCTCTCGCTCGACCCCGTCTCTCTTTCTCTCGCTCGACCCCGTCTCTCTCTCTCTCTCTCTCTCTCGCTCGTCCTGTCTCTTTCTCTCTCTCACTCTCTCGACCCCGTCTATCTCACTCGACCCCGTCTCTCTCTCTCTCTCTCGACCCCGTCTCACTCTCTCTCTCGACCCCGTCTCTCTCTCTCTCTCTGGACCGCGACTCTCTCTCTCTCGCTCGACCCCCTTCTCTCTCTCTCTCTCGCTCGACCCCGTCTCTCTCTCTCGCTTGACCCCGTCTCTCTCTCTCTCGACCCCGTCTCTCTCTCTCTCTCCACCCCGTCTCTCTCTCTCTCTCTCCACCCCGTCTCTCTCTCTCTCTCCACCCCGTCTCTCTCTCTCTCTCCACCCCGTCTCCCTCTCTCTCTCCACCCTGTCTCTCTCTCTCTCTCCACCCCGTTTCTCTCTCTCTCTCTCTCGCTCGACCCCGTCACTTTCTCTCGCTTGACCCCGTCTCTTTCTCTCGCTCGACCCCGTCTCTCTCTCACTCTCGTTCATCCCCGTCTCTCTCTCTCTCTCGCTCTACCCCGGCTGTCTCTCACTCTCGCTCGACCCCGTCTCTCTCTCTCTCTCGCTCGACCCTGTCTCTCTCTCAGTCTCGCTCGACCCCGTCTCTCTCTCAGTCTCGCTCGACCCCGTCTCTTTCTCTCGCTCGACCCTGTCTCTTTCTCTCGCTCGACCCCGTCTCTCTCTCACTCTCGTTCGTCCCCATCTCTCTCTCTCTCTTGTTCGTCCCCGTCTCTCTCTCTCTCGCTCTACCCCGTCTCTCTCACTCTCGCTCGACCCTGTCTCTCTCTCTCTCACGCTCGACCCCGTCTCTCTCTCTCGCTCGACACCGTCTCTCTCTCTCGCTCGACCCCGTCTCTCTCTCTCTCTCACCCGAAGCCGTCTCTCTCTCTCTCGCTCAACCCCGTCTCTCTCTCTCTCGCTCAACCACGTCTCTCTCTCTCTCTCGACCCCGTCTCTCTCTCTCTCTCTCTCTCACTCGTCCCGTCTCTCTCTCTCTCTCACTCTCTCACTCGCTCGACCCCGTCTATCTCTCTCGACCCCGTCTCTCTCTCTCTCTCGCTCGCTCGACCCCGTCTCTGTCTCTCTTGCGCGAACCGCCTCTCTTTCTCTCTCGCTCCACACCGTCTCTCTCTCTCTCTCTCGCTCGAACCTATCTCTCTCCATCTCTCGTTCGACCCCGTCTCTCTCTCTCTCTCGCTCGATCCCGTCTCTCTCTCTCTCTCGCTCGACCCCGTCTCGCTCTCCCTCTCTCG
>NW_027600621.1:0-12456 GCF_964194155.1 Cetorhinus maximus | reverse complement strand
CCTTTAACCTCCCCGTGATCTCACTCTCTGTCCCTTTAACCTCCCCGTGATCTCACTCTCTGTCCCTATAACCTCCACCGTGATCTCACTCTCTCTCCCTTTAAGCTCCCCGTGATTACAATCTCTGTCCATTTAACCTCCCCGTCATCAAACTCTCTGTCCCTTTAACCTCCCTTTGATCTCACTCTCTGTCCCTTTAAACTCCCCGTGATCTCACTCTCTGTCCCTATAAACCTCCCCATGATCTCACTCTCTGTCCCTTTAAACTCCCGGTTTTCTCACTCTCTGTCCATTTAACCTCCCCATGATCTCACTCTCTGTCCCTTTAACCTCCCCGTGATCTCAGTCTCTGTCCCTTTAACCTCCGCGTGATCTCACTCTCTGTCCCTTTAACCTCCCTGTGATCTCACTCTCTGTCCCTTTAACCTCCCTGTGATCTCACTCTCTGTCTCTTTAACCTCCCCGTGAACTCACTCTCTGTCCCTTTAACCTCCCTGTGATCTCACTCTCTGACCCTTTAACCGCCCCGTGATCTCACTATCTGTCCCTTTAACTGTCCCCCTGATCTCACTCTCCGTCCCTTGAATTGTCCCCCTGATCTCACTCTCTGTCCCTTTAAATGTCCGCCTGACCTCACTCTCTGTTCCTTTAACTGTCCCCCTGATCTCACTCTCTGTCCCTTTAACTACTGCCCTAATCTCACACTCTGTCCCTTTAATTGTCCCCGATGATCTCACTCTCTCTCCCTATAACCTCTCCGTGTTCTCATTCTCTGTCCCTTGAACCTCCCTTTGATCTCACTCTCTGTCCCTTTAAACTCCCCGTGATCTCACTCTCTGTCCCTATAAACCTCCCCATGATCTCACTGTCTGTCCCTTTCAACTCCCGGTTTTCTCACTCTCTGTCCATTTAACCTCCCCATGATCTCACTCTCTGTCCCTTTAACCTCCCTGATCTATCTCTCTGTCCCATTAACTTCCCCGTAATCTCACTCTCTGTCCTTTTAACTTCCTTTTGATCTCACTCAGTGTCCCTTTAACCTCCCCGTGATATTACTCTCTGTTCTTTTAAAATTCCCGTGATCTCACTCTCTATCCCTTAAACCTCCCCTTAATCTCACTCTCTGTCCCTTTAACATCCCTGTGATCTAACCATCTGTCCCATTAACGTCCCCCTGATCTCACTCTCTGTCCCTTTAACCTCCCCGTGATCTCATTCTCTGTCCCTTTATCCGCCCCGTGATCTCAATCTCTGTCCCTTTAACCTCCTCGTGATCTCACTCTGTCCATTTAATCTTCCCGTGATCTCAATCTCTGTCCATTTAACCTGCCCGTTATCTCACTCTCTGTCCCTTTAACCTAACTGTGATCTAATTCTCTGTCCCTTTCACCTCCCCGTGACCTTACACTCTGTCCCATTAATCTCACCGTGATCTCACTCTCTGTCCCTTTAACCTCCCCGTGATCTCACTCTCTGTCCCTTTAACTTCCCCGTGATCTCACTCACTGTCCATTTAACTTCCCCGTGACCTCACTCTCATTCCTATTAACCTCCCCGTGATCTCACTCTCTGTCCCCTTTACTTTCCCGTGATCTCACTCTCTATCCCTTAAACCTCACCGTGATCTAACTCTCTGTGCCTTTAACCTCCCCGTGATCTCTCTCTCTGTACCTGTCACTTCCCCGTGACCACACTCTCATTCCTATTAACCGTCCCGTGATCTCATTCTCTATCCCTTAAACCCCCGCGTGATATCACTCTCTGTCCCATTAACCACCCCCTGATCTCACGCTCTGACCCTTAACTTTCCCGTGGTCTCACTCTCTATCCCTTATGCCTCCCCGTGATATCACTCTCTGTCCCAATAACCTCCCCATGATCTCACTCTCTTTCCCTTTAACCTCCCCGTGATCTCATTATCTGTCCCATTAACTGCCCCGTGATCTCAATCTCTGTCCCTTTAACTTCCTCGTGATCTCACTCTCTATCCATTTAATCTCCCCGTCATCAAACTCTCTGTCCCTTTAACCTCCCCGTGATCTCAATCTCTGTCCCTTTAACGTCCCAGTGATCTCCATCTGACCCTTTAACCTCCCCGTGATCTCAATCTCTGTCCCTTTAACATCCCAGTGATCTCAATCTGTCCATTTAATCTTCCTGTGATCTCATTCTCTGTCCCTTTCACCTCCGCGTGATTTCACTCTCTGTCCCATTAACCTCCCCGTGATCTAAATCTCAGTCCCTTTAACCTCCCCGTGATCTCACTCTGTGTCCCTTTAAATTCCCCGTGATGTCAATCTCTGTCCCTTTAACGTCCACGTGATCTCTCTCACTGTCCCATTAACCTCCCCGTGATTTCACTCTCTGTCCCGTTGACCTCCCCGTGATCTAAATCTCTGTCCCTTTAACGTCCCCGTGATCTCACTCTGTCGCTTTAATCTCCCCGTTAACTCCCTCTGTCACTTTAACCTGCCCGCGATCTCATTCTCTGTCCCTTTAACCACCCCGTGTTCTCACACTCTGTCTCTTTAACCTCCCCGTGAACTCACTCTCTGTCCCTTTAACCTCCCTGTGATCTCACTCTCTGACCCTTTAACCGCCCCGTGATCTCACTATCTGTCCCTTTAAATGTCCCCCGATCTCACTCTCCGTCCCTTGAATTGTCCCCCTGATCTCACTCTCTGTCCCTTTAAATGTCCGCCTGACCTCACTCTCTGTTCCTTTAACTGTCCCCCTGATCTCACTCTCTGTCCCTTTAACTACTGCCCTAATCTCACACTCTGTCCCTTTAATTGTCCCCGATGATCTCACTCTCTCTCCCTATAACCTCTCCGTGTTCTCATTCTCTGTCCCTTGAACCTCCCTTTGATCTCACTCTCTGTCCCTTTAAACTCCCCGTGATCTCACTCTCTGTCCCTATAAACCTCCCCATGATCTCACTGTCTGTCCCTTTCAACTCCCGGTTTTCTCACTCTCTGTCCATTTAACCTCCCCATGATCTCACTCTCTGTCCCTTTAACCTCTCTGATCTATCTCTCTGTCCCATTAACTTCCCCGTAATCTCACTCTCTGTCCTTTTAACTTCCCTTTGATCTCACTCAGTGTCCCTTTAACCTCCCCGTGATATTACTCTCTGTTCTTTTAAAATTCCCGTGATCTCACTCTCTATCCCTTAAACCTCCCCTTAATCTCACTCTCTGTCCCTTTAACATCCCTGTGATCTAACCATCTGTCCCATTAACGTCCCCCTGATCTCACTCTCTGTCCCTTTAACCTCCCCGTGATCTCATTCTCTGTCCCTTTATCCGCCCCGTGATCTCAATCTCTGTCCCTTTAACCTCCTCGTGATCTCACTCTGTCCATTTAATCTTCCCGTGATCTCAATCTCTGTCCATTTAACCTGCCCGTTATCTCACTCTCTGTCCCTTTAACCTAACTGTGATCTAATTCTCTGTCCCTTTCACCTCCCCGTGACCTTACACTCTGTCCCATTAATCTCACCGTGATCTCACTCTCTGTCCCTTTAACCTCCCCGTGATCTCACTCTCTGTCCCTTTAACTTCCCCGTGATCTCACTCACTGTCCATTTAACTTCCCCGTGACCTCACTCTCATTCCTATTAACCTCCCCGTGATCTCACTCTCTGTCCCCTTTACTTTCCCGTGATCTCACTCTCTATCCCTTAAACCTCACCGTGATCTAACTCTCTGTGCCTTTAACCTCCCCGTGATCTCTCTCTCTGTACCTGTCACTTCCCCGTGACCACACTCTCATTCCTATTAACCGTCCCGTGATCTCATTCTCTATCCCTTAAACCCCCGCGTGATATCACTCTCTGTCCCATTAACCACCCCCTGATCTCACGCTCTGACCCTTAACTTTCCCGTGGTCTCACTCTCTATCCCTTATGCCTCCCCGTGATATCACTCTCTGTCCCAATAACCTCCCCATGATCTCACTCTCTTTCCCTTTAACCTCCCCGTGATCTCATTATCTGTCCCATTAACTGCCCCGTGATCTCAATCTCTGTCCCTTTAACTTCCTCGTGATCTCACTCTCTATCCATTTAATCTCCCCGTCATCAAACTCTCTGTCCCTTTAACCTCCCCGTGATCTCAATCTCTGTCCCTTTAACGTCCCAGTGATCTCCATCTGACCCTTTAACCTCCCCGTGATCTCAATCTCTGTCCCTTTAACATCCCAGTGATCTCAATCTGTCCATTTAATCTTCCTGTGATCTCATTCTCTGTCCCTTTCACCTCCGCGTGATTTCACTCTCTGTCCCTTTAACCTCCCCGTGATCTCACTCTCTGTCCCTTTAAACTTCCCCTGATCTCACTCTCTGTCCCTTTAACGTCCCCGTGATCTCACACTCTGTCCCATTAACCTCCCCGTGATCTCTCTCCCTGTCCCATTCATCTCCCCGTGATCGCACTCTCTGCCCCTTTAACCTCCCCGTGATCTCACGCTCTCTCTTTAACCTCCCTGTGATCTCACTCTCTGTCCCTTTAACCTCCCCGTGATCTCACGCTCTCCCTTTAACCTCCCTGTGATCTCACTCTCTGTCCATTTAACCTCACCGTGATCCCACTCTCTGTCCCTTTAACCTCCCCGTGAACTCACTCTCAGTCCCGTTAACCTCCCCGTGATCTCATTCACTGTCCCTTTAATCTCCCCGTGAACTCACTCTCTGTCCCGTTAACCTCCCCGTGATCTCACTCTCTGTCCCTTTAACCTCCCCGTGATCTCACTCTCTGTCCCGTTAACCTCACCCTGATCTCATTCTCTGACCCTTTAATGCCCCCTGATCTCACTCTCCGTCACTTGAATTGTCCCCCTGATCTCACTCTCTGTCCCTTTAAATGTCCGCCTGATCTCACTCTCTGTTCCTTTAACTGTCCCCCTGATCTCACTCTCTGTCCCTTTAACTACTGCCCTAATCTCACACTCTTTCCCTTTAATTGTCCCCGATGATCTCACTCTCTCTCACTATAACCTCCCCGTGATCTCATTCACTGTCCCTTTAACCTCCCTTTGATCTCACTCACTTTCCCTTTAACCTCCCCGTGATCTCACTCTCTGTCCCTTTAACCTCCCTGTCATCTCACTCTCTTTCCCTTTAACCTCCCCGTGATCTCATTCTCTATCCCTTAAACCTCCGCGTGATATCACTCTCTGTCCCTTTAACCTGCCCTTGATCTCACTCTGTCCCTTTAACCTCACCGTCATCTCACTCTCTGTCCCATTAACTTCCCCCTCATCTCACTCTCTGTCCCCTTAACTTTCCCGTGATCTCACTCTCTATCCCTTAAACCTCACCGTGATCTCACTCTCTGTCACTTTAACCTCCCCGTGATCTCTCTCTCTGTCCCTGTAACTTCCCCGTGACCTCACTCTCATTCCTATTAAGCGTCCCGTGATCTCATTCTCTAACATTTAAACCTCCGCGTGATATCACTCTCTGTCCCATTAACCTCCCCCTGATCTCACGATCTGTCCCAATAACCTCCCCATGATCTCAATCTCTTTCCCTTTAACCTCCCCGTGATCTCATTCTCTGTCCCATTAACTGGCCCGTGATCTCAATCTCTGTCCCTTTAATCTCCTCGTGATCTCACTATCTATCCATTTAACCACCCCGTCATCTAACTCTCTGTCCCTTTAACCTCCCCGTGATCTCAATCTCTGTCCCTTTAACCTCCCAGTGATCTCCATCTGACCCTTTAACCTCCCCGTGATCTCAATCTCTGTCCCTTTAACGTCCCAGTGGTCCTCAATCTGTCCATTTAATCTTCCCGTGATCACATTCTCTGTCCCTTTCACCTCCGCGTGATTTCACTCTCTGTCCCATTAACCTCCCCGTGATCTCACTCTCTGTCCCTTTAACCTCACCGTGATATCACTCTCTGTCCCTTTAACCTCCCTGTGATCTCACTCTCTGTCCCATTAACCTTGCCCTGATCTCACTCTGTGTCCATTTAAACTACCCGTGATCTCAATCTCTATCCCTTAAACCTCCCCGTGATCTCACTCTCTGTCCCTTTAAACTGTCCGTGATCTCACTCTCTGTCCCTTTAGCCTCCCCGTGATCTCACTCTCTGTCCCTTTAACCTCCCCGTGATCTCACTCTCTGTCCCTTTAACCTCCCTGTGATCTCACTCTCTGTCCCATGAATCTCCCCCTGATCTCACTCTCTGTCCCTTTAAACTACCCGTGATCTCAATCTCTATCCCTTAAACCTCCCCGTGATCTCACTCTCTGTCCCTTTCAACTGCCCGTGATCTCACTCTCTGTCCCTTTAGCCTCCCCGTGATCTCACTCTCTGTCCCTTTAGCCTCCCCGTGATCTCAATCTCTGTCCCATTAACCTTCCCCTGATCTCTCTATCTGTCCCCTTAACTTTCCCGTGATCTCACACTCTATCCCTTAAACCTCCCATTGATGTCACTCTCTGTCCATTTAACCTCTCCGTTATCTCACTCTCTGTCCCTTTAACCGTCCCATGATCTCAATTTCTGTCCCTTTAACCTCCCCGTGATCTAACTCTCTGTCCCTTTAACCGGCACGTGATCTCACTCTCTGTCCCTTTAACCTCCCCGTGATCTCAATCTCTGACTGTTTAACGTCCCAGTGATCTCACACTGTCCCTTTAACCACCCTGTGATCTCACTCTCTGTCACTTTAACCTCCCTGTGATCTAATTCTCTGCCCCTTTCACCTCCCCGTGATCTCACTGTCTGTCCATTTAAGCTCCCCGTCATCTAACTCTCTGGCCCTTTAATCACCCAGTGATTTCACTCTCTGTCTCTTTAACCTCCCTGTGATCTAACTCTCTGTCCCTTTAACCGCCCGGTGATTTCACTCTCTGTCCCTTTAACCTCCCCGTGATCTCACTCTCTGACCCTTTAACCTCCCGGTGATCGCACCCTCTGTCCCTTTAACCTCCCCGTGATCTCACTCTCTGTCCCTTTAACCTCCCCGTGATCTCAATTTCTGTCCATTTAACGTCCCAGTGATCTCACTCTGTCCATTTAATCTTCCCGTGATCTCAATCTCTGTCCATTTTACCTGCCCGTGACCTCACTCTCTTTCCCTTTAACCTCCCTGTGATCTCACTCTCTTTACCTTTAACGTCCACGTGATCTCACTCTCTGTCCCATTAACCTCCCCGTGATCTCAGTCTTTCGCTTTAACCTCCCCGTAATCTCTCTCTGTCCCTTTAACCTGCAGTAATCTCACTCTGTCCCATTAACCTCCCCGTGAACTCACTCACTGTCACTTTAATCTCCCCGTGATCTGCATCTCTGTCCCTTTAAACTCCCCATGATCTCAAACACAATTCCTTCAACCTCTCCGTGATCTCACTCTCTTTCCCTTTAACCTCCCCGTGATCTCACTCTCTGTCCCTTTAACCTCCCCGTGATCTCACTCTCTGTCCCTTTAACCTCTCCGTGATTTCACTCTCTGTCCCTTTAAATCCCCGTGATCTCACTCTCTGTCCCTTGAACCTCCCCGTGATCTCACTCTCTGTCCTATTAACCTCCCCGTGATATCAGTCGCTGTCCCTTTAACCTACCCGTGACCTCACTCTCAATCCTATTAAAATCCCCGTGATCTAAATCTCTGTCCATTTAACTTCCCAGTGATCTCACTCTCTGTCACTTTAAACATCCTGGTTTAGCACTCTGTCCCTTTAACCTCCACGTGATCTCAATGTCTGTCCCTTTAACCACCCCGTTATCACTGACAGTCCCTTTAAACTCCCCGTGATCTCACTCTCTGTCCCTTTAAACTAACCGTGATATCACTCACTGTCCCATTAACCTCCCCGTGATCTCACTCTTTGTCCCGTTAACCTCCCCGTGATCTCACTCTCTATTCCCGTTAACCACCCCGTGATCTCACTCTCTACCCCACTAACCTCCCCGTGATCTCACTCTCTGTCCCTTTAACCTCCGCGTAGTCTCACTCTCTGTCCCTTTAAAGTCCCCATGATCTCAATCTCTGTCCCTTTAATCTGCCCGTGATCTCATTCTATGTCCCATTAACCTCCCCGTGATCTCATTCTCTGTCCCTTTAACCTCCCAGTGTTCTCATTCTCTGTCTCTTTAACCTCCCCGTGATCTCACTCTGTCCCGTTAACCTCCCCGTGATCTCACGCTCTATCCCACTAACCTCCCCGTGATCTCACTCTCTGTCCCTTTAACCTCCGCGTATTCTCACTCTCTGTCCCTTTAAACTCCCCGTGATCTCAATCTCTGTCCCTTTAATCTCCCAGTGATCTCTGCCTTTCCCTTTAAACTCCCCGTGTTCTCACTCTCTGTCCCTTTTACCTCCCCGTGATCTCACTCTCTGTCCCTTTAACCTCCCCGTGGTCTCACTCTCTATCCCTTTATCCTCCCCGTGGTCTCACTCTCTATCCCTTTAACCTCCCCATGATCTCAATCTCTGTCCCTTTAGTCTGCCCGTGATCTCATTCTCTGTCCCTTTAACCTCCCCCTGAGCTCAATCTCTGTCGCTTTAATCTCCCAGTGATCTCTGTCTTTCCCTTTAAACTCCCCGTGTTCTCACTCTCTGTCCCTTTAACCTCCCCGTGATCTCATTCTCTGTCCATTTAACCTCCCTGTCTTCTCATTCTCTGTCTCTTTAACCTCCCCGTGATCTCACTCTATGTCCCTTTAACCTCCTCGTGATCTCACTATCTGTCCGTTTAACCTCCCCGTGATCTCAATCTGTCGCTTTAAACTCCCCGTCAACTCTCTCTGTCCCATTAACCTCCCCGTGATCTCACTCACTGTCCCTTTAACATCCCCGTGATCTCACGCTCTGTCCCTTTAACCTCCCTGTGATCTCACTCTCTGTCCCTTTATCCTCCCAGTGATCTCACTCTTTGTCCCGTTAACCTACCCGTGATCTCACTCTCAGTCCCTTTCCCCTCCCCGTGATCTCACTCTCTGTCTATTTAACTTCCCCGTGATATCACTCTCTGTCCCTTTAACGTCCACGTGATCTCACTCTCTGTCACATAAATATCCCCGTGATCTCACTATCTGTCCCTTTAAACTCCCCATGATCTCAGTCTTTCGATTTAACCTCCCCATTAACTCTCTCTGTCCCTTTAAACTCCCCGTGTTCTCACTCTCTGTCCCTTTAAACTCCACGTGATATATCTCTCTGTCCCTGTAACCTCCCCGTGATCTCACTCTCTGTCCTATTAACCACCACCTGATCTCACTATCTGTCCCTTTAACCTCCCTGTGATCTCACTCTCTATCCCTTAAACCTCCACGTGATATCACTCTCTGTGCCTTTAAACTCCTCCTAATCTCACTCTCTGTCCCTTTATCCTCCCCGTGATCTCAATCTCTGTCCCTTTAACGTCCCAGTGATCTCAATCTATCCATTTAAACTTCCCGTGATCTCAATCTCTGTCCATTTAACCTGCCCGTGATCTAACACTCTGTCCCTTTAACCTCCCTGTGATCTCACTCTCTGTCCCTATCACCTCCCCGTGATCTCACTCTCTGTCCCGTTAACCTCTCCGTGATCAGACTCTCTGTCCCTATAACCTCCCCGTGATCTCACTCTCTGTCCCTTTAACCTCCCCGTGATCTCTCTCTGTCCCTTGAACCTCACCGTGATCTCACTCTCAGTCCCTTTAACCTCCCCGTGATCTCTCTCTGTCCCTTGAACCTCCCCGTGATCTCTCTCTGTCCCTTGAACCTCACCGTGATCTCACTCTCAGTCCCATTAACCTCCCCGTGATCTCACTCTGTTTCCCTTTAGCCTCCCCGTGATCTCACTCCCTGTCCCATTAGCCTCCCCGTGATCTCATTCTCTGTCCCTTTAACCTCCCCTTAATCTCACTCTCTGTCCCTTTAACCTTCCCGTGATCTCACTCTGTCCTTTTAACCTCCCCGTGATCACACTCTCTGTCCCTTTCACCACCAGGTGATCTCACTCTCTATTCATTTAACCTGCCCGTGATCTCACACTCTGTCCCTTTCACTTCCCCGTGATCTCAATCTCTGTCCCTTTAACCACCCCGTGATCTCTTTCTGTCCCTTTAACCTCCCCGTGATCTCACTCTCTGTCCCTTTATCCTCCCCGTGATCTCACTCTCTGTCCCTTTAACCTCCCCGTGATCTCTGTCTTTCCCTTTAAATTCCCCGTGTTGTCACTCTCTGCCCCTTAAACCTCACCGTGATCTCTCTCTCTGTCCTTTATCCTCCCCGTGATCTCAATCTTTGTCCCGTTAACATACCCGTGTTCTCACTCTGTGTCACTTTAACCTCACCGTGATCTCATTCTCTGTCCCTTTAACGCCCCGTGATCTCAATATCTGTCCCATTAACCTCCCCGTGATCTCATTCTCTGTCCCTTTAACCTCCCCATGATATCAATCTTTGTCCCGTTAACCTACCCGTGATCTCACTCTCTGTCCCTTTAACCTGCCTGTGATCTCATTCTCTGTCCCTTTAACTCCCCATGATCACTGTCTTTCCCATTAAACTCCCCGTGTTCTCATTCTCTGTCCCTTTAACCTCCCTGTGATCTCATTCTCTGTCCCTTTAACTTCCCCGTGATCTCACTCTCAGTCCCTTTAACATCCCCGTGATCTCTGACTTTCCCTTTAAATTCCCCGTGTTCTCACTCTATGTCCCCTTAACTTTCCCGTGATCTCACTCTCTATCCCTTAAACCTCCCCGTGATATCACTCTCTTTCCCATTAACCTCCCCATGATCTCACTCTCTGTCCATTTAACCACCCCGTCATCTAACTCTCTGTCCCTTTAACCACCCCGTGATCTCAATCTCTGTCCCTTTAATGTCCCAGTGATCTCAATCTGTCCATTTAATCTTCCTGTGATCTCACTCTCCGTCCCATTATCCTCCCCGTGATCTCACTCTCTATCCCTTTAACTTCCCAGTGATCGTACTCGCTTTCCCTTTAAACGCCCCGTGATCTCAATCTCTGTCCCTTTAACCTTCACGTGATCTCACTCTCTGGCCGTTTAAACACCCGGTGATCTCATTCTCTGTCCCTTTAACCTCCTCGTGCTCTCACTCTCTGTCCCTTTAACCTCCCCGTAATCTCACTCTCTGTCCCTTTAACCTCCCCGTGATCACACTCACTGTACCTTTAAACTCCCCGTGATCGCACTCACTGTCCCTTTGAGATCCCCGTGATCTCACTCTCTGTCCCTTTAACCTCCCCGTAATCTCACTCTCTGTCCCTTTAAACTCCCCGTGATCTCACTCTCATTCCAATTAACCTCCCCGTGATCTCACTCTCTGTCCCTTTTACCGTGATCACAGTCTCTTGCCCTTTAATCTCCTCGTGATCTCACTATCTGTCCCTTTATCCTCCCCGTGATCTCTGTCTTTCCCTTTAAACTCCCCGTGTTCTCACTCTCTGTCCCTTTAAACTCACCGTGATATGACTCTCTGTCCCTTTAACCTCCCTGTGATCTCACTCTCTGTCCCGTTAACATCCCCGTGATCTCTCTCTCTGTCCCTTTAACTGTCCCCCGATCCCACTCTTTGTCCCTTTAATAGTCGCTGATCTCACTCTCTGTCCCTTTAACCTCACCGTGATATCACTCTCTGTCCCTTTAACCTCCCTGTGATCACATTCTCTGTCCCATTAACCTTCCCATGATCTCACTCTCTGTCCCTTTAACCGTCCCATGATCTCATTTTCTGTCCCTTTAACCTCCCTGTGATCTAACTCTCTGTCCCTTTAACCGGCACGTGATCTCACTCTCTGTCCCTTTCACTTCCCCGTGATCTCAATCTCTGACTCTTTAACGTCCCAGTGATCTCACACTTTCCCTTTAACCACCCTGTGATCTCACTCTCTGTCCCTTTAACCTCCCTGTGATCTAATTCTCTGCCCCTTTCACATCCCCGTGATCTCACTGTCTGTCCATTTAACCTCCCCGTCATCTAACTCTCTGGCCCTTTAATCACCCCGTGATTTCACTCTCAGTCCCTTTAACCTCCCAGTGATCTCATTCTCTATCCCTTAAACCTCCGCGTGATATCACTCTCTGTCCATTTAACCTGCCCGTGATCTCACTCTTTCCCTTTAACCTCCCCGTCATCTCACTCTCTGTCCCATTAACCTCCCCCTGATCTCACTCTCTGTCCCCTTAACTTTCCCATGATCTCACTCTCTATCCCTTAAACCTCCCCGTGATATCAATCACTATTCCATTAACCTCCCATGATCTCACTCTCTGTCCCTTTAAACTCCCCGTGATCTCATTCTCTGTCACTTTATCCGCCCCGTGATCTCAATCTCTGTCCCTTTAACATCCTCGTGATCTCACTCTCTCCATTTAATCTTCCCGTGATCTCAATCTCTGTCCCTTTAACCTCCCCGTGATCTCAATCTCTCACCCTTTAACTTCCCCGTGACCTCACTCTCATTCCTATTAACCTCCCCGTGATC
>NW_027600620.1:0-12466 GCF_964194155.1 Cetorhinus maximus | reverse complement strand
CCTCTCCTCTCAGACTCCCCTCTCTCGCTCTCAGAATCCCCTCTCTCGAATTCCTTTTCCCTCTCTCGCTCTCAGTCTCCCTCTCTTGCTCTCAGTCTGCCCTCTCTCGCTCTCAGTCTCCCCTCTCTCGCTCTCAGTCTCCCCTCTCTCGCTCTCACTCTCCCCTCTCTCGCTCTCAGTCTCCCCTCTCTCGCTCACAGTCTCCCCTCTCTCGCACTCAGTGTCCGCTCTCTCGCTCTCATTCTCCGCTCTCTCGCTCTCTCGATTTCAGTCGCATCTCTCTCGCTTGCATTCTCCCCTCTCGGTCGCTCGGTCTCTCGCTCTCCTCGCTCTCTCGCTCTCACGCTCTCTCGCTCTCTCGCTCACTCGCTCTCTCATTTTCAGTCTCTCCTCGCTCGCTCTCAGTCTCCCACACTCGCGCTCTCGCTCTCAACCTCCCCTCTCTCGCTCTCAATCTCCCGTCTCTAGCTCTCACTCTCACTCTCCCCTCTCTCGCTTTCAGTCCCCCTCTCTCGCGCTCTCGCTCTCAATCTCCCCTCTCTTGCTCTCAATCTCCCCTCTCTCTCTATCAGTCTCCCCTCTCTCGCTCTCAGTCTGCCCTCTCTCGCTCTCAGTCTGCCCTCTCTCTCTCTCAGTCTCCCCTCTCTCACTCTCAGTCTCCCCCTCTCTTTCTCAGTCTCCCCTCTCTCGCTCACAGTCTCCCCTCCTCTCTCTCAGTCTCCCCCTTTCGCTCTCAGTCTCCCTCTCTCGCTTTCAGTCTCCCTTCTCTCGCTCTCAGTCTCCCCTCTCTCGCTCACAGTCTCCCCTCTCTCGCTCTCAGTCTCCCCTCTCTCGCTCTCAGTCTCCCTCTCTCGCTCACAGTCTCCCCTTTCTCGCTCTCAGTCTCCCCCTCTCGCTCTCAGTCTCCCCACTCTCGCTCTCACTCTCCACTCTCTCGCTTTCAGTCCCCATCTCTCGCGCTCTCGCTCTCAATCTCCCCTCTCTTGCTCTCAATCTCCCCTCTCTCTCTATCAGTCTCCCCTCTCTCGCTCTCAGTCTGCCCTCTCTCGCTCTCAGTCTGCCCTCTCTCTCTCTCAGTCTCCCCTCTCTCGCTCTCAGTCTCCCCCCTCTCTTTCTCAGTCTCCCCTCTCTCGCTCTCAGTCTCCCTTCTCTCGCTCTCAGTCTCCCCTCTCTCGCTCTCAGTCTCCCCTCTCTCGCTCTCAGTCTCACCTCTCTCGCTCTCAGTCTCCCCTCTCTTGCTCACAGTCTCCCCTCTCTCGCTCTCAGTCTCCCCTCTCTCGCTCTCAGCCTCCCCTCTCTCGCTCTCAGTCTCCCCTCTCTCGCATCAATCTCCCCTCTCTCGCTCTCAGTCTCCCCTCTCTTGCTCTCTCGCTCTCAGTCTCCCCTTTCTCGCGATCTCGCTCTCCGTCTCCCCTCTCTCGCGCTCTCGCTCTTAGTTTCCCCTCTCTCGCGCTCTCGCTCTCTCGCTCTCAGTCTCCCCTCTCTCGCTCTCTGTCTACCCTCTCTCGCTCTCAGTCTCCCCTCTCTTGCTCTAGTCTCCCCTCTCTCGCTCTCATTCTCCCCTCTCTCGCTCTCAGTCTCCCCCCTCTCTTTCTCAATCTCCCCTCTCTCGCTCTCAGTCTCCCCTCTCTCGCTATCAGTCTCCCCTCTCTCACTCTCAGTCTCCCCTCTCTCGCTCTCAGTCTCCCCTCTCTCTTTCTCAGTCTCCCCTCTCTCGCTCTAACTCTCCCATCTCTCGCTCTCATTCTGCCCTCTCAAGCTCTCACTCTACCCTATCTCGCTCTCAGTCTCCCCTCTCTCGATCTCTGACTCCCCTCTCTCGCTCTGTGACTCCCCTCTCTCGCTCTCTGACTCCCCTCTCTCCTCTCAGACTCCCCTCTCTCGCTCTCAGACTCCCCTCTCTCGATTTCATTCTCCCCTCTCTCACTCTCAGTCTCCCCTCTCTCGCACTCAGTATCCCCTGTCTCGCTCTCAGTCTCCCCTCTCTTGCTCTCTCGCTCTCAGTCTCCCCTCTCTCGCGCTCTCGCTCTCAGTCTCCCCTCTTTAGCGCTCTCGCTCTCAGTCTCCCCTCTCTCGCACTCCCACTCTCTCACTTTCTCGCTCTCAGTCTCCCCTCTCTTGCTCTCAGTGTCCCCTCTCTCGCTCTCAGTCTCCCCTCTCTCGTTCTCAGTGTCCGCTCTCTCGCTCTCAGTCTCCGCTCTCTCGCTCTCTCTCTCGCTCTCGCTCTCTCGCGCTCTCTCTCTCTCACTCTCTGGCTCTCTCACTTTCAGTCGCCCCTCTCTCGCTATCAATCTCCCCTCGCGCTCTCTCGTTCTCTCGCTCTCTCGCTCTCTCACTCTCTCGCTCTCTCACTCTCTCGCTCTCGCGCTCTCTCGCTCTCACGCTCTCTCGCTCTCTCGCTCTCTCGCTCTCTCACTCTCTCGCTCTCTCGCTCTCAGTCTCCCCTCTCTTGCTCTCAGTCTGCCCTTTCTCGCTCTCAGTCTCCCCTCTCTCGCTCTCAGTCTCCCCTCTCTCGCTCTCACTCTCCCCTCTCTCGCTCTCAGTCTCCCCTCTCTCGCTCTCAGCCTCCCCTCTCTCGCTCTCAGCCTCCCCTCTCTCGCTCTCAGTCTCCCCTCTCTCGCTCTCAGTCTCCCCTCTCTCGCTCACAGTCTCCATTCTCTCGCTCTCAGTCTCCACTCTCGCGCTCTCGCTCTCTCGCTCTCTCGCTCTCAGTCTCCCCTCTCTCGATATCTGTCTCCCCTCTCTCGCGCTCAGTCTCCCCGCTCTCGCGCTCAGTCTCCCCTCTCTCGCTCTAGTCTCCCCTCTCTCGCTCTCAATCTCCCCTCTCTTGCTCTCAGTCTCCCCTCTTCCGCTCTCAGTCTCCCCTCTCTCGCGCTTTCGCTCTAATTCTCCCCTCTCTCGCGCTCTCGCTCTCAGTCACCACTCTCTCGCGCTCTCGCTCTCAATCTCCCCTCTCTCGCGCTCTCGCTCTCAGTCTCCCCTCTCTCGTGCTATCGCTCTCAGTCTCCCCTCTCTCGCGCTCTCGCTCTCTTGCTCTCTCGCTCTCAGTCTCCCCTCTCTCGCTCTCAGTCTCCCCTCTCTCGCTCTCACTCTCCCCTCTCTCGCTCTCAGTCTCCCCTCTCTCGCTCTCAGTCTCCATTCTCTCGCTCTCAGTCTCCACTCTCGCGCTCTCGCTCTCTCGCTCTCTCGCTCTCTCGCTCTCAGTCTCCCCTCTCTCGATATCTGTCTCCCCTCTCTCGCGCTCAGTCTCCCCGCTCTCGCGCTCAGTCTCCCCTCTCTCGCTCTAGTCTCCCCTCTCTCGCTCTCAATCTCCCCTCTCTTGCTCTCAGTCTCCCCTCTTCCGCTCTCAGTCTCCCCTCTCTCGCGCTTTCGCTCTAATTCTCCCCTCTCTCGCGCTCTCGCTCTCAGTCACCACTCTCTCGCGCTCTCGCTCTCAATCTCCCCTCTCTCGCGCTCTCGCTCTCAGTCTCCCCTCACTCGTGCTATCGCTCTCAGTCTCCCCTCTCTCGCGCTCTCGCTCTCTTGCTCTCTCGCTCTCACTCTCCCCTCTCTCACTCTCAGTCTCCCCTCTCTCGCTCTCACTCTCCCCTCTCTCACTCTCAGTCTCCCCTCTCTCGCTCTCAGTCTCCCCTCTCTCGCTCTCAGTGTCCGCTCTCTCGCTCTCAGTCTCCGCTCTCTCACTCTCTCTCTCTCTCGCTCTCGTTCTCTCACTCTCTCTATCAGTCTCCCCTCTCTCGCTCTCTCGCTCTCTCGCTTTCAGTCGCATCTCTCTTGCTTGCAATCTCCCCTCTCGGTCTCTCGGTCTCTCGCTCTCTCGCTCTCTCGCTCTCACGCTCTCTCGCTCTCTCGCTCTCTCGCTCTCTCGTTTTCAGTCTCTCCTCGCTCGCTCTCAGTCTCCCCTCTCTCACGCTCTCACTCTCAACCTCCCATCTCTCGCTCTCAATCTCCCATCTCTAGCTCTCGCTCTCACTCTCCCCTCTCTCGTTTTCAGTCCACCTCTCTCGCGCTCTCGCTCTCAATCTCCCCTCTCTTGCTCTCAATCTCCCCTCTCTCTCTATCAGTCTTCCCTCTCTCGCTGTCAGTCTACCCTCTCTCGCTCTCAGTCTCCCCCCTCTCTTTCTCAGTCTCCCCTCTCTCGCGCTCACTCTCCCATCTCTCGCTCTCAGTCTCCCCTCTCAAGCTCTCAGTCTACCCTATCTCGCTCTCAGTCTCCCCTCTCTCGATCTCTGACTCCCCTATCTCGCTCTGTGACTCCCCTCTCTCGCTATCAGGCTCCCCTCTCTCGAATTCATTCTCCCCTCTCTCGCTCCCAGTCTCCCCTCTCTCGCATTCAGTATCCCCTGTCTCGCTCTCAGTCTCCCCTCTCTTGCTCTCTCGCTCTCAGTCTCCCCTCTCTCGCGCTCTAGCTCTCAGTCTCCCCACTCTCGCGCTCTCGCTCTCAATCTCCCCTCTCTCGCGCTCTCGCTCTCTCGCTCTCAGTCTCCCCTCTCTCGCTCTCTGTCTACCCTCTCTCGCGCTCAGTCTCCCCTCTCTCGTGCTCAGTCTCCCCTCTCTCGCTCTAGTCTCCCCTCTCTCGCTTTCATTCTCACCTCCCTCGCCCTCAGTCTCCCCCCTCTCTTTCTCAGTCTCCCCTCTCTCGCTCTCAGTCTCCCCTCCCTCTCTCTCAGTCTCCCCTCTCTCGCTCTCAGTCTCCCCTCTCTCGCTCTCAGTCTCCCCTCTCTCGCTCTCAGTCTCCCCTCTCTCGCTCACAGTCTCCCATCTCTCGCTCTCAGTCTCCCCTCTCTCGCTCACAGTCTCCCATCTCTCGCTCTCAGTCTCCCCTCTCTTGCTCTCAATCTCCCCTCTCTCGCTCTCAGTCTCCCCTCTCTCGCTCTAACTCTCCCATCTCTCGCTCTCAGTCTCCCCTCTCAAGCTCTTAGTCTACCCTATCTCGCTCTCAGTCTCCCCTCTCTCGATCTCTGACTCCCCTCTCTCGCTCTGTGACTCCCCTCTCTCGCTCTCTGACTCCCCTCCCTCCTCTCAGACTCCCCTCTCTCGCTCTCAGACTCCCCTCTCTCGAATTCATTCTCCCCTCTCTCACTCTCAGTCTCCCCTCTCTTGCTCTCTGTCTGCCCTCTCTCGCTCTCAGTCTCCCCTCTGTCGCTCTCAGTCTCCCCTCTCTCGCTCTCACTCTCCCCTCTCTCGCTCTTAGTCTCCCCTCTCTCGCTCTCAGTCTCCTCTCTCTCGCTCTCAGTGTCCGCTCTCTCGCTCTCAGTCTCCGCTCTCTCGCTCTCTCGATTTCAGTCGCATCTCTCTCGCTTGCAATCTCCCCTCTCGGTCGCTCGGTCTCTCGCTCTCTCGCTCTCACGCTCTCTCGCTCTCTCGCTCACTCGCTCTCTCATTTTCAGTCTCTCCTCGCTCGCTCTCAGTCTCCCCTCACTCGCGCTCTCGCTCTCAACCTCCCCTCTCTCGCTCTCAATCTCCCGTCTCTAGCTCTCGCTCTCACTCTCCCCTCTCTCGCTTTCAGTCCCCCTCTCTCGCGCTCTCGCTCTCAATCTCCCCTCTCTTGCTCTCAATCTCCCCTCTCTCTCTATCAGTCTCCCCTCTCTCGCTCTCAGTCTGCCCTCTCTCGCTCTCAGTCTGCCCTCTCTCTCTCTCAGTCTCCCGTCTCTCACTCTCAGTCTCCCCCTCTCTTTCTCAGTCTCCCCTCTCTCGCTCACAGTCTCCCCTCCCTCTCTCTCAGTCTCCCCCTTTCGCTCACAATCTCCCCTCTCTCGCTCTCAGTCTCCCTTCTCTCGCTCTCAGTCTCCCCTCTCTCGCTCTCAGTCTCCCCTCTCTCGCTCTCAGTCTCCCCTCTCTCGCTCTCAGTCTCCCCTCTCTCGCTCACAGTCTCCCCTCTCCTGCTCTCAGTCTCCCCCTCTCGCTCTCAGTCTCCCCACTCTCGCTCTCACTCTCCCCTCTCTCGCTTTCAGTCCCCATCTCTCGCGCTCTCGCTCTCAATCTCCCTACTCTTGCTCTCAATCTCCCCTCTCTCTCTATCAGTCTCCCCTCTCTCGCTCTCAGTCTGCCCTCACTCGCTCTCAGTCTGCCCTCTCTCTCTCTCAGTCTCCCCTCTCTCGCTCTCAGTCTCCCCCTCTCTTTCTCAGTCTCCCCTCTCTCGCTCTCAGTCTCCCTTCTCTCGCTCTCAGTCTCCCCTCTCTCGCTCTCAGTCTCCCCTCTCTCGCTCTCAGTCTCACCTCTCTCGCTCTCAGTCTCCCCTCTCTTGCTCACAGTCTCCCCTCTCTCGCTCTCAGTCTCCCCTCTCTCGCTCTCAGTCTCCCCTCTCTCGCTCTTAGTCTCCCCTCTCTCGCTCTCAGTCTCCCCTCTCTCGCTCTCAGTCTCCCCTCTCTTGCTCTCAGTCTCCCCTCTCTTGCTCTCTCGCTCTCAGTCTCCCCTTTCTCGCGCTCTCGCTCTCCGTCTCCCCTCTCTCGCGCTCTCGCACTTAGTCTCCCCTCTCTCGCGCTCTCGCTCTCAGTCTCCCCTCTCTCGCTCTCTGTCTACCCTCTCTCGCTCTCAGTCTCCCCTCTCTTGCTCTAGTCTCCCCTCTCTCGCTCTCATTCTCCCCTCTCTCGCTCTCAGTCTCCCCCCTCTCTTTCTCAATCTCCCCTCTCTCGCTCTCAGTCTCCCCTCTCTCGCTATCAGTCTCCCCTCTCTCACTCTCAGTCTCCCCTCTCTCGCTCTCAGTCTCCCCTCTCTCGTTCTCAGTCTCCCCTCTCTCGCTCTAACTCTCCCATCTCTCGCTCTCAGTCTCCCCTCTCAAGCTCTCACTCTACCCTATCTCGCTCTCAGTCTCCCCTCTCTCGATCTCTGACTCCCCTCTCTCGCTCTGTGACTCCCCTCTCTCGCTCTCTGACTCCCCTCTCTCCTCTCAGACTCCCCTCTCTCGCTCTCAGACTCCCCTCTCTCGATTTCATTCTCCCCTCTCTCACTCTCAGTCTCCCCTCTCTCGCACTCAGTAGCCCCTGTCTCGCTCTCAGTCTCCCCTCTCTTGCTCTCTCGCTCTCAGTCTCCCCTCTCTCGCGCTCTCGCTCTCAGTCTCCCCTCTTTAGCGCTCTCGCTCTCAGTCTCCAGTCTCTCGCGCTCTCACTCTCTCGCTCTCAGTCTCCCCTCTCTCGCTCTCAGTCTCCCCTCTCTCGCGCTCTTGCTCTCATTCTCCCCTCTCTCATGCTCTCGCTCTCAGTCTCCCCTCTCTCGCACTCCCACTCTTTCACTTTCTCGCTCTCAGTCTCCCCTCTCTCGCTCTCAGTCTCCCCTCTCTCGCTCTCAGTCTCCCCTCTCTCGCTCTCAGTCTCCCCTCTCTTGCTCTCAGTGTCCCCTCTCTCGCTCTCAGTCTCCCCTCTCTCGCTCTCAGTGTCCGCTCTCTCGCTCTCAGTCTCCGCTCTCTCGCCCTCTCTCTCGCTCTCGCTCTCTCGCTCTCTCGCGCTCTCTCTCTCTCACTCTCTGGCTCTCTCACTTTCAGTCGCCCCTCTCTCGCTATCAATCTCCCCTCGCGCTCTCTCGTTCTCTCGCTCTCTCGCTCTCTCACTCTCTCGCTCTCTCACTCTCTCGCTCTCGCGCTCTCTCGCTCTCACGCTCTCTCGCTCTCTCGCTCTCTCGCTCTCTCACTCTCTTGCTCTCTCGTTTTCAGTCTCCCCTCTCTCGCTCTCAGTCTCCCCTCTCTCGCTCTCAGTCTCCCCTCTCTTGCTCACAGTCTCCCCTCTCTCGCGCTCTCGCTCTCTCGCTCTCTCGCTCTCAGTCTCCCCTCTCTTGCTCTCAGTCTGCCCTTTCTCGCTCTCAGTCTCCCCTCTCTCGCTCTCAGTCTCCTCTCTCTCGCTCTCACTCTCCCCTCTCTCGCTCTCAGTCTCCCCTCTCTCGCTCTCAGCCTCCCCTCTCTCGCTCTCAGCCTCCCCTCTCTCGCTCTCAGTCTCCCCTCTCTCGCTCTCAGTCTCCCCTCTCTCGCTCACAGTCTCCATTCTCTCGCTCTCAGTCTCCACTCTCGCGCTCTCGCTCTCTCGCTCTCTCGCTCTCTCGCTCTCAGTCTCCCCTCTCTCGATATCTGTCTCCCCTCTCTCGCGCTCAGTCTCCCCGCTCTCGCGCTCAGTCTCCCCTCTCTCGCTCTAGTCTCCCCTCTCTCGCTCTCAATCTCCCCTCTCTTGCTCTCAGTCTCCCCTCTTCCGCTCTCAGTCTCCCCTCTCTCGCGCTTTCGCTCTAATTCTCCCCTCTCTCGCGCTCTCGCTCTCAGTCACCACTCTCTCGCACTCTCGCTCTCAATCTCCCCTCTCTCGCGCTCTCGCTCTCAGTCTCCCCTCTCTCGTGCTATCGCTCTCAGTCTCCCCTCTCTCGCGCTCTCGCTCTCTTGCTCTCTCGCTCTCAGTCTCCCCTCTCTTGCTCTCAGTCTGCCCTCTCTCGCTCTCAGTCTCCCCTCTCTCGCTCTCAGTCTCCCCTCTCTCGCTCTCACTCTCCCCTCTCTCGCTCTCAGTCTCCCCTCTCTCGCTCTCAGTCTCCATTCTCTCGCTCTCAGTCTCCACTCTCGCGCTCTCGCTCTCTCGCTCTCTCGCTCTCTCGCTCTCAGTCTCCCCTCTCTCGATATCTGTCTCCCCTCTCTCGCGCTCAGTCTCCCCGCTCTCGCGCTCAGTCTCCCCTCTCTCGCTCTAGTCTCCCCTCTCTCGCTCTCAATCTCCCCTCTCTTGCTCTCAGTCTCCCCTCTTCCGCTCTCAGTCTCCCCTCTCTCGCGCTTTCGCTCTAATTCTCCCCTCTCTCGCGCTCTCGCTCTCAGTCACCACTCTCTCGCGCTCTCGCTCTCAATCTCCCCTCTCTCGCGCTCTCGCTCTCAGTCTCCCCTCACTCGTGCTATCGCTCTCAGTCTCCCCTCTCTCGCGCTCTCGCTCTCTTGCTCTCTCGCTCTCAGTCTCCCCTCTCTTGCTTTTAGTCTGCCCTCTCTCGCTCTCAGTCTCCCCTCTCTCGCTCTCAGTCTCCCCTCTCTCGCTCTCACTCTCCCCTCTCTCACTCTCAGTCTCCCCTCTCTCGCTCTCAGTCTCCCCTCTCTCGCTCTCAGTGTCCGCTCTCTCGCTCTCAGTCTCCGCTCTCTCACTCTCTCTCTCTCTCGCTCTCGTTCTCTCACTCTCTCTATCAGTCTCCCCTCTCTCGCTCTCTCGCTCTCTCGCTTTCAGTCGCATCTCTCTTGCTTGCAATCTCCCCTCTCGGTCTCTCGGTCTCTCGCACTCTCGCTCTCTCGCTCTCACGCTCTCTCGCTCTCTCGCTCTCTCGCTCTCTCGTTTTCAGTCTCTCCTCGCTCGCTCTCAGTCTCCCCTCTCTCACGCTCTCACTCTCAACCTCCCCTCTCTCGCTCTCAATCTCCCATCTCTAGCTCTCGCTCTCACTCTCCCCTCTCTCGTTTTCAGTCCACCTCTCTCGCGCTCTCGCTCTCAATCTCCCCTCTCTTGCTCTCAATCTCCCCTCTCTCTCTATCAGTCTTCCCTCTCTCGCTGTCAGTCTACCCTCTCTCGCTCTCAGTCTCCCCCCTCTCTTTCTCAGTCTCCCCTCTCTCGCTCTCACTCTCCCATCTCTCGCTCTCAGTCTCCCCTCTCAAGCTCTCAGTCTACCCTATCTCGCTCTCAGTCTCCCCTCTCTCGATCTCTGACTCCCCTATCTCGCTCTGTGACTCCCCTCTCTCGCTATCAGGCTCCCCTCTCTCGAATTCATTCTCCCCTCTCTCGCTCTCAGTCTCCCCTCTCTCGCATTCAGTATCCCCTGTCTCGCTCTCAGTCTCCCCTCTCTTGCTCTCTCGCTCTCAGTCTCCCCTCTCTCGCGCTCTCGCTCTCAGTCTCCCCACTCTCGCGCTCTCGCTCTCAGTCTCCCCTCTCTCGCGCTCTCGCTCTCTCGCTCTCAGTCTCCCCTCTCTCGCTCTCTGTCTACCCTCTCTCGCGCTCAGTCTCCCCTCTCTCGTGCTCAGTCTCCCCTCTCTCGCTCTAGTCTCCCCTCTCTCGCTCTCATTCTCACCTCCCTCGCCCTCAGTCTCCCCCCTCTCTTTCTCAGTCTCCCCTCTCTCGCTCTCAGTCTCCCTCCCTCTCTCTCAGTCTCCCCTCTCTCGCTCTCAGTCTCCCCTCTCTCGCTCTCAGTCTCCCCTCTCTCGCTCTCAGTCTCCCCTCTCTCGCTCACAGTCTCCCGTCTCTCGCTCTCAGTCTCCCCTCTCTCGCTCACAGTCTCCCGTCTCTCGCTCTCAGTCTCCCCTCTCTTGCTCTCAATCTCCCCTCTCTCGCTCTCAGTCTCCCCTCTCTCGCTCTAACTCTCCCATCTCTCGCTCTCAGTCTCCCCTCTCAAGCTCTTAGTCTACCCTATCTCGCTCTCAGTCTCCCCTCTCTCGATCTCTGACTCCCCTCTCTCGCTCTGTGACTCCCCTCTCTCGCTCTCTGACTCCCCTCCCTCCTCTCAGACTCCCCTCTCTCGCTCTCAGACTCCCCTCTCTCGATTTCATTCTCCCCTCTCTCACTCTCAGTCTCCCCTCTCTTGCTCTCTGTCTGCCCTCTCTCGCTCTCAGTCTCCCCTCTGTCGCTCTCAGTCTCCCCTCTCTCGCTCTCACTCTCCCCTCTCTCGCTCTTAGTCTCCCCTCTCTCGCTCTCAGTCTCCTCTCTCTCGCTCTCAGTGTCCGCTCTCTCGCTCTCAGTCTCCGCTCTCTCGCTCTCTCGATTTCAGTCGCATCTCTCTCGCTTGCAATCTCCCCTCTCGGTCGCTCGGTCTCTCGCTCTCTCGCTCTCACGCTCTCTCGCTCTCTCGCTCACTCGCTCTCTCATTTTCAGTCTCTCCTCGCTCGCTCTCAGTCTCCCCTCACTCGCGCTCTCGCTCTCAACCTCCCCTCTCTCGCTCTCAATCTCCCGTCTCTAGCTCTCGCTCTCACTCTCCCCTCTCTCGCTTTCAGTCCCCCTCTCTCGCGCTCTCGCTCTCAATCTCCCCTCTCTTGCTCTCAATCTCCCCTCTCTCTCTATCAGTCTCCCCTCTCTCGCTCTCAGTCTGCCCTCTCTCGCTCTCAGTCTGCCCTCTCTCTCTCTCAGTCTCCCCTCTCTCACTCTCAGTCTCCCCCTCTCTTTCTCAGTCTCCCCTCTCTCGCTCACAGTCTCCCCTCCCTCTCTCTCAGTCTCCCCCTTTCGCTCACAATCTCCCCTCTCTCGCTCTCAGTCTCCCTTCTCTCGCTCTCAGTCTCCCCTCTCTCGCTCTCAGTCTCCCCTCTCTCGCTCTCAGTCTCCCCTCTCTCGCTCTCAGTCTCCCCTCTCTCGCTCACAGTCTCCCTCTCCTGCTCTCAGTCTCCCCCTCTCGCTCTCAGTCTCCCCACTCTCGCTCTCACTCTCCCCTCTCTCGCTTTCAGTCCCCATCTCTCGCGCTCTCGCTCTCAATCTCCCTACTCTTGCTCTCAATCTCCCCTCTCTCTCTATCAGTCTCCCCTCTCTCGCTCTCAGTCTGCCCTCACTCGCTCTCAGTCTGCCCTCTCTCTCTCTCAGTCTCCCCTCTCTCGCTCTCAGTCTCCCCCTCTCTTTCTCAGCCTCCCCTCTCCGCTCTCAGTCTCCCTTCTCTCGCTCTCAGTCTCCCCTCTCTCGCTCTCAGTCTCCCCTCTCTCGCTCTCAGTCTCACCTCTCTCGCTCTCAGTCTCCCCTCTCTTGCTCACAGTCTCCCCTCTCTCGCTCTCAGTCTCCCCTCTCTCGCTCTCAGTCTCCCCTCTCTCGCTCTCAGTCTCCCCTCTCTCGCTCTCAGTCTCCCCTCTCTCGCTCTCAGTCTCCCCTCTCTTGCTCTCAGTCTCCCCTCTCTTGCTCTCTCGCTCTCAGTCTCCCCTTTCTCGCGCTCTCGCTCTCCGTCTCCCCTCTCTCGCGCTCTCGCACTTAGTCTCCCCTCTCTCGCGCTCTCGCTCTCAGTCTCCCCTCTCTCGCTCTCTGTCTACCCTCTCTCGCTCTCAGTCTCCCCCTCTCTTGCTCTAGTCTCCCCTCTCTCGCTCTCATTCTCCCCTCTCTCGCTCTCAGTCTCCCCCCTCTCTTTCTCAATCTCCCCTCTCTCGCTCTCAGTCTCCCCTCTCTCGCTATCAGTCTCCCTCTCTCACTCTCAGTCTCCCCTCTCTCGCTCTCAGTATCCCCTGTCTCGCTCTCAGTCTCCCCTCTCTTGCTCTCTCGCTCTCAGTCTCCCCTCTCTCGCGCTCAGTCTCCCCTCTCAAGCTCTCACTCTACCCTATCTCGCTCTCAGTCTCCCCTCTCTCGATCTCTGACTCCCCTCTCTCGCTCTGTGACTCCCCTCTCTCGCTCTCTGACTCCCCTCTCTCCTCTCAGACTCCCCTCTCTCGCTCTCAGACTCCCTCTCTCGATTTCATTCTCCCCTCTCTCACTCTCAGTCTCCCCTCTCTCGCACTCAGTATCCCCTGTCTCGCTCTCAGTCTCCCCTCTCTTGCTCTCTCGCTCTCAGTCTCCCCTCTCTCGCGCTCTCGCTCTCAGTC
>NW_027600619.1:0-12492 GCF_964194155.1 Cetorhinus maximus | reverse complement strand
GAAATTAGGGGCGGGCAACAAATCCTGGGGCCCCGGCGCCCACGTCCCGTGAGAGAACGGACACACGATAGAAAGTTCTGGACGGTGGTGACGCCAAGGGAGAAGGGGATGGTGCGTGAAGGGAGGCGGGAGATCAGCTGTGATCCGGTTCAACGGCAGGAGCTGTTTCGAGAGGGGCCGAACGGCCTGCTCCTGCCCCTGTGGTCTCGGGGTGTTTTAGTACGTACCCCCGCGGCCCCCCCCCCCCCCTCCCCACCCCACCACAACCCCACTTTCGACCCAGCCTAGTCAGCGACGCTCACGCCCCGTGAATAATGAATAACGAAGGCCTGTCTTGCGCTCTGCTAGGCAACGCTGCTCCTAAAGCCCGCGTTCGCAGGCCCGCGCTCGAAACCTCGGCCGCTCGGCTTGAAGGAGACGGCTCGGGTGGGGGGTGGGGGTGGGCGTGGAGGGCAGGCACCCCCTGAATTTGATGTGCCCCTGCCAGGCGCCCCCTGTCCGATCCACTCCCCTCGACTTTCAAAGACAGACCCTAATTACAGGAACAGGAGGAGGCCATTCAGCCCCCTCGGGTCTGTTAAACAGGAACAGGAGGAGGCCATTCAGCCCCCCCCTCGAGCCTGTTACACAGGAACAGGAGGAGGCCATTCAGCCCACTCGAGCCGGCTCCTCTATTCAGTTAGACCGTGGCTGTTCTGCATCTTAACACCACCTCGTGCCTTCGGTTCCATTGCGTCCATCCCACCTTTCAAATTGAGTGACGCTCTTGTCTCTTCCTCTTTTCCATCAGGAGGGAGCGACGCGGACACGGAACAAGTCAGTGGGGTTTACTTCCGACACTTCCTCCCCGTCTCACCAAAGGTTTGTGTCCGATATTTAACTCGTGCAGGAGGGAAGAGAGGGAGGGTGGCCGCATTAAAAATAGACACCCGTCAGTCTCTGAGCGTCAGTGACTGACTGTGGGGGTCTCTGAGAGACAGGAGCCCCTCGGTCCCTGTGGGTCAGTGACTGTGGGGGTCTCTGAGAGACAGGAGCCCCTCGGTCCCTGTGGGTCAGTGACTGTGGGGGTCTCTGAGAGACAGGAGCTCCCTCGGTCCCTGTGGGTCAGTGACTGTGGGGGTCTCTGAGAGACAGGAGCCCCCTCGGTCCCTGTGGGTCGGTGACTGTGGGGGTCTCTGAGAGACAGGAGCTCCCTCGGTCCCTGTGGGTCAGTGACTGTGGGGGTCTCTGAGAGACAGGAGCCCCTCGGTCCCAGTGGGTCAGTGACTGTGGGGGTCTCTGAGAGACAGGAGCCCCTTGGTCCCTGTGGTTTAGTGACTGTGGGGGTCTCTGAGAGACAGGAGCCCCTTGGTCCCTGTGGGTCAGTGACTGTGGGTGTGTCTGAGAGACAGGAGCTCCCTCGGTCCCAGTGGGTCAGTGACTGTGGGCGTGTCTGAGAGACAGGAGCCCCCTTGGTCCCTGTGGGTCAGTGACTGTGGGCGTGTCTGAGAGACAGGAGCTCCCTCGGTCCCTGTGGGTCAGTGACTGTGGGGGTCTCCGAGAGACAGGAGCCCCCTCGGTCCCTGTGGGTCAGTGACTGACTGTGGGGTCTCTGAGAGACAGGAGCCCCTCGGTCCTTGTGGGTCAGTGACTGTGGGGGTCTCTGAGAGACAGGAGCCCCCTCGGTCCCTGTGGGTCGGTGACTGTGGGGGTCTCTGAGAGATAGGAGCCCCTCGGTCCCTGTGGGTCGGTGACTGTGGGGGTCTCCGAGAGACAGGAGCCCCTCGGTCCCTGTGGGTCAGTGACTGTGGGTGTCTCTGAGAGACAGAAGGCCCTCGGTCCTTGTGGGTCAGTGACTGTGGGGGGTCTCTGAGAGACAGGAGCCCCCTCGGTCCCTGTGGGTCAGTGACTGTGGGGGTCTCTGAGAGACAGGAGCCCCTCGGTCCCTGTGGGTCGGTGACTGTGGGGGTCTCCGAGAGACAGGAGCCCCTCGGTCCCTGTGGGTCAGTGACTGTGGGGGTCTCTGAGAGACAGGAGGCCCTCGGTCCTTGTGGGTCAGTGACTGTGGGGGTATCTGAGAGACAGGAGCCCCTCGGTCCCTGTGGGTCAGTGACTTTGGGGGTCTCTGAGAGACAGGAGCCCCCTCGGTCCCTGTGGGTCAGTGACTGTGGGGGTCTCTGAGAGACAGGAGCCCCTCGGTCCCTGTGGGTCAGTGACTGTGGGGGTCTCTGAGAGACAGGAGCCCCCTCGGTCCCTGTGGGTCAGTGACTGTGGGGGTCTCTGAGAGACAGGAGCCCCCTTGGTTCCTGTGGGTCAGTGACTGACTGTGGGGTGTGAGCGATCAGTACAGACCTCCAAGCCTGTGGTTGCTGAGCGACCCTCTTGTTACTTTGCCACTCAGGGGAAAGCCTTCCCTTGCGGCTGCTCCAATCAAAGCTGCCTTTCCACCGTCAACCGTGGGTGAGCCGCAGTCGCCCTCACCTCCGGGTCGGGCCTTGACCCCACGACCTCCCGACCTTCAGAGACCCAAGCTCCTCAATCCAGAGGCGACCCTCCCCTCCCCCCCCACGACTCCTGTGCCGGTACCGAGGGAGTGCCGCTGTGTCGGAGGTGCCGATCGGCCAATGCGCCGTTCGCCCTCCCGGGTGAGCGTGGAAGATCCCACTGCCGCCTGAGGAGGACGAGCGGGGGGTGGGGGTGGGGGTGGAGGGTGAGGAGTTGCGGAATTCACCTTAGTATCCTGGGAGCCCAACATTTAATCCCTCCAACTGACATCACCGATTTTAAAAAAAAAACAAAATCTGGTCACTCATTACATTGTTGACTGTGGGATCGTGCTGTGCGCAGATTGGTGATTTCTACGTTCCCATGGCCAACCTCGTTTCAGATTTTCTTTGATAAGATGCTCTGTTGGCTGCGAAACGCTTTGGGCCGGGCCGAGTTGGTGAGAGGCCAAGTTGCTTCTAAAACCTCGCATGCCCACCTTTTGCCTCTGGTCTCTGGTTGAGTTGTAACTTACCACCCTTCGCTGCGATGCTGAAAGACCAAAAATTCAGCCCGATCAGGGCCATCGCCGGTGTTCATGCTCCACACGAGCCTCCCCCAGCCCTTTCTTCCATCTTCCCACTCGCCCCCACCCCCGCCCTCCATCAACATACCCTTCTATACCTTTCTCCCTCGTGTGTTTACCCAGTGTTGCGTTTTTAACAATGATGTATGTTGTCAAATGCCTTTAAGGGTTAACAGCATGCCTTCACTTTTAAGGGAAGCGTGCCACGTGATCCAGCCTCGGTTTCATTTCCCTTTTATTGCAGGGTTTGTGCGTTCGCACTTCATCAGATAGCTTCCCTTCATTCGCAGTCAGCTGCTCACTCCGCGCTGCTGTTCCAGTCTGGGTAATGTCAGGGTTTCCAAAACAAAAAACGATTTATACTTGGGACTAATGGAAAGGCCTTTGCCTCTCTGGTGCTCTCATGTGGTTTTTCGGATAATGTCTTTTTACCCTCTCGTCACTTTACTGGGGGTTTTCTGCCCCTCTTTTTGAGCTCTGTGCACTCCACAACTTGAAAATTAGACAATATGCCCCTAAAGGCTCATTACGACAATATAAAGGCACCAATCACTCATAAGGGATGTGGTAAACACGTTGTGGGTTCATTTATTAAGACTAGGCACGTGCGAACAGATACGCATGTGCATGAAGCTTGAAGCCATCAGCAGCAGAGCCGTCTGTGCTGTGACCTGCTCAAAGGCAAAAAGTGAAACTGAAACTGGATCTATCGATCGACCTCCCTTCTAGTGATGTCACCCCTTAAAGGCACAATGCAACGTCTGTCTCGTTGGCCATGATGGAATCCCTGCTGTGTCTTATGTTCCCTCCTGCTCTCTCAGGTAAAGTTTGACGTGGCAGTGTCCGCGTACTCGCTGTCTGAGCTGCCTACCCTGGCCGAGCGACTGCACGTGGTCGAGACTCTGTGGAGGAAAACCGAGAGCTTCTTGGTGAGTCGGGCGATCGGCGTGGTTACCGGGGTTGTGGTTTTCCAAGTTGAGGGGTTGGGGGGGGAGGTGGTGGGTGATGGTGGTGGTTGGGACGCATTTAAAGTTTTATCTTTCATTCTGTCGCGGGACGCAGGCTTCACCGGCGTGGCACCAGCGTTTCTTGCCCCCGTCCCGAATTGCCCCTTGAACTGAGTGGGGCTCGCTCGGCCATTTCAGAGGGGCCAAGTTAAGGAGTCAACCACGTTGCTGTGGGGTAGGAGTGTGGGGCTGGGGGCTGGGTGGGGGGGTCTGGAGTCACGTGTAGGCCAGACTGGGGTAAGGACGTCCAATTTCCTTCCCTAAAAGGGGGATGTGAGTGAACCAGATGGGTTTTTTTTTAACGACGATCGATGACGGTTGTCACAGCCCCTGTGACTGAAACTGGCTTCGTCATTCCAGATTTTATGAATAGCCGCTGGTGGGATTTGAACCTGTGTCCCCAGGACATTAGCCTGGATTTCCATTGACATTATCACTAAGCCACTAACTCTCCCCCCGCCGCACCGCCCCACCCCCCCCAACCCCACCATCCTTTGCTTTTAACGTGTCAAACTCCTCGACTGATACAGCACGGAAGGTGGCCTGCCCAGCCCATCCCAGCTGTCCAGTCAATCCCATTCGCCGCCTGGCTCTTCTCCCCCGCGGCCCTGCACCTTTATTCCCCTTCGAGCGTTTATATCCCGGTTCCCCTTTTCTGCGAAAGCCGCTATTGAACCTGCTTCCACCTCCCCCATTCGGGCAATGCACCCCAGAGTGTGCCGACTCGCTGCGTAGAGGAGAAGCCCATTGAATCTACGCTATAGGAAGGCTGGTGAGGGGTCTTTGAGAGGAGATTTACCTGAACGGTTGACAGGAATTGAGAGATTTTCGCTACGAGGTTAGGCTGGGGGAAGCTGGTGGTGTTCTCCTTGGGTATCGGACGTAGATGTATTTTTTATTAATCTGCTCACCGGATGTGGGCATCGCTGGGCCGGGCCCAGCATTTATTGCCCCATCCCCCTAATTACCCCCTTGAGAAGGTGGCGGTGGGTGAGCCGCCATCTTGAGCTGCTGCAGTCCCTGTGGTGTCGGTACACCCACCGTGCTGTTAGGGAGGGAGTTCCCAGGATTTTGACCCGGCGACAGTGAAGGAATGGCCGATATGTTCCCAAGTCGGGATGGTGAGTGCGGCTCAGAGGGGAACTTCCATGGGTGGTGTTCCCCGTGCGTCTGCTGCCCTCGTCCTTCTAGATGGTCGTGGTTGTAGGTTTGGAAGGTGCTGTCGAAGGAGCCTTGGTGAGTTGCTGCAGTGCATCTTGTAGATGGTACACACACTGCTGCCGCTGTGCGTCGGTGGTGGAGGGAGTGAATGTTTTGTGGACAGGGTGCCGATCGAGCGGGGGCTGCTTTGTCCTGGACGGTGTCGAGTTTCTCAAGTGTTGTGGGAGCCGCACTCATCCAGGCAAGTGGAGGGTATTCCAATGTGCCTTGTCGATGGTGGACAGGTTTTGGGGGAAGTCAGGAGGTGAGTGACTCTCCGCGGGATTCCCAGCCTCTGACCTGCTCTTGTAGTCGCAATGTTTGCATGGCTGGTCCGGTTCAGTTTCTGGTCAATGGTAACCCCCCCAGGATGTTGATAGTGGGGGATTCAGTGATGGTAATGCCCATTGAACACCAAGGGGAACGAGGTTATGATGGGTTTGGATAAAATGAATGCCGTTCCCATGAGCTGAGGGTATAAGGAAGAGGGGGACACAGATCCGAGGCTTTGGGTGAGGGATAGATAGGGGGGGTGGGGGGTGGGGTGGGGGGCGGGGTGGTTGGTGGGTGGGGTTTGGGGGGGTGGGAGCAGAGATGATGAACAGTTTTGAATAGAGATCAGATGGTCCCTCGAGGGGGGGGTGGGGGGCGGAAATGGGGACGGACTGGATCGCTCCACAGAGAGCCAGCTTTGACTCGATGGGCCGAATAGCCTCATTCTGTGCCGTGATGACTCTGGTTATTCTCCCCCGCCCCCCCATTTTGGTTCTTTTGCCTCTTCCCCACCCCCAAACCCGGCTCCCCCACTGGCCCTTCAGCCTCGAGGTCTCTGGTCCGAATTCTACCCGCCGGTCAGAGGGGCCGGCCCTCCCTGCGCCAGCGGCAGTGTCGCTGGACGGGCAATCCGGAACACCGGGTTAACCGGGGACACGGGGGTCCACCACGCGCACACACACACACACCACCCCCCACCACCACCACCACGGCAGCCAGTGAAGCTCAGTGAACCCGGAATATCCAGCCCACCTCGATCCTAGAATTCTCGCGGCGCTGAAGGTGTGGCTCCCGGTCCGACAGCGCCTCCCAATTTAAAAAAACCCCCGTCCTCGCGTTCAAATCTCTCCCCCCAGCCTCGCTCCCCCCCGCCACCCCACCCCAAACCCGGACCACCGTTCCCGATCTCTGGAATCTCCTCCAGCTCCCCGACGACTCTCCAAGATGTCCGCGCCTTCTGATTCTGGCCCTCTCGAGCGTCACCCCCCACCGCCTCACGACCTGAATTGCTCCACCATTGGCAGCCGCGCACCCTGAGCTATGGAATTCCCTCCCTAAACCTCTCCGCATCTCTCCCTCTGTCTCTCTCCCTCTGTCTCTCTCCCTCCCTAAACCTCTCCGCCTCTCTCTCTGTCTCTCTCCCTCTGTCTCTCTCTCCCTCTGTCTCTCTCTCCCTCTGTCTCTCTCTCCCTCTGTCTCTCTCTCCCTCTGTCTCTCTCTCCCTCTGTCTCTCTCTCCCTCTGTCTCTCTCTCCCTCTGTCTCTCTCCCTCTGTCTCTCTCCCTCTGTCTCTCTCCCTCTGTCTCTCTCCCTCTGTCTCTCTCCCTCTGTCTCTCTCCCTCTGTCTCCCTCCCTCTGTCTCCCTCCCTCTGTCTCCCTCCCTCTGTCTCTCTCTCCCTCTGTCTCTCTCTCCCTCTGTCTCTCTCTCCCTCTGTCTCTCTCCCTCTGTCTCTCTCTCCCTCTGTCTCTCTCTCCCTCTGTCTCTCTCTCCCTCTGTCTCTCTCTCCCTCTGTCTCTCTCTCCCTCTGTCTCTCTCTCCCTCTGTCTCTCTCTCCCTCTGTCTCTCTCTCCCTCTGTCTCTCTCTCCCTCTGTCTCTCTCTCCCTCTGTCTCTCTCTCCCTCTGTCTCTCTCTCCCTCTGTCTCTCTCTCCCTCTGTCTCTCTCTCCCTCTGTCTCTCTCTCCCTCTGTCTCTCTCTCCCTCTGTCTCTCTCTCCCTCTGTCTCTCTCTCCCTCTGTCTCTCTCTCCCTCTGTCTCTCTCTCCCTCTGTCTCTCTCTCCCTCCCCTCCTTTGATTCACTCCTCTGAACCGACGTCTTTGACCACGTTATGGGTCACCCACCCTACTATCTCCCTGTGTGGCTCATTCTCCTGCTTCACCCGATAATGGCCTTTGTGTGGGTGCGTTGTTACGCAAAAGGTGCTAGTTAAATGCCAGGTGCCTGTCATATAGTGTGTTGTGCTCAGAAGGGACGGTGGTTTCCCCAGAGCTCTTCGTGCCTGGGAGTTCCCTTCGCCTCACGTCTGGTTCTGTTGTGAACTAAGTGACGGAGAGCGATTGCCGTGATGTGTTAACTGTCCCTCCGATATAATTGTGCGAGTACCAGGAGGCCAGAAAGCACAGTCTCATCAGCACAGTCTCATCCTACACTTAAAGCAGAAAACTCAACAGGGCAATTTGCAAATTGTTTTAAATATTCTCTCCCTCGTTTCCCTGCTCCTCTCTCTCTTTCTCACTCTCTCTCTCCTCCCCTCTGCCCCTCTCTCTCTCTGTCCCTCTCTCTCTCTCTTTCTCACTCTCTCTCTCTCTCTCCTCCCCTCTGCCCCCTCTCTCTCTCTCTGTCCCTCTGTCTCTCTCTTTCTCACACTCTCTCTCTCTCTCTCTCTCTCTCTCCTTCCCTCTGCCCCTCTCTCTGTCCCTCCCTCTCTACCTCTCTCTCCTCCCCTCTGCCCCTCTCTCTCTCTGTTCCTCTCTCTCTCTCTCTTTCTCACTCTCTCTCTCTCCTCCCCTCTCTCTCTCTGTCCCTCTCTCTCCCTGTTTCTCACTCTCTCTCTCTCCTCCCCTCCCCTCTGCCCCTCTCTCTGTCCCTCTCTCTCTCTTTCTCACTTTCTCTCTCTCCTTCCCTCTGCCCCTATCTCTGTCCCTCCCTCTCTACCCCTCTCTCTCTCTCTCTCCTCCCCTCTGCCCCTCTCTCTCTCTCTCTCTGTCCCTCTCTCTCTCTCTTTCTCACTCTCTCTCTCTCTCTCTCCTTCCCTCTGCCCCTCTCTCTCTCTCTTGCCCTCTCTCTCCCCCTCTTCCCTCTCTCTCCCCCATTCCCCCCCTCTTTCTCCCTCTCTCTCCTTCCCCTGTGCGCTCCCTCTCTCTCCCCCGCTTATCCCTCTCTCTCCCCTTCCCTTCTCTCTCTCTCACTGTCTCCCCTTCCCTTGCATTCTGTCTCTCTCCCGCTTCTCTGTCTTTATCTCCTCCGCCCCACCCTCCATCTCTCTCACCTTCCCCCTCTCCCCTCCCCTGCACCCCTCTCTTTCTCTCTCTCACCCCCTCCTTTCCACCCGTCCCTCTCTTTCTCTTTCTCTCCCCCCTCTCTCTCTTGCCCCCTCCCCACCCCTCCTCTCTTTCTGTCTACCTCCCCCTTCCTGCCCCCCTTACTCTCTCACACCCTGCCCCTGCCCCCCTCTCTGTCTCACCCTCCCCCTTCCTCCCTCTCTCTCACCGCCCCCTCCCTCTCTCTCTCTCTCACCCCCCACCTGTCTTTCTCTCTCTTTCTCCCCTTCCCCTCTCTCTCGTTCTCTCTCGCCCTCCGCCTCCTTTTTCTCTCTCTCGCTTACCCCTCCACCCCACTCTCTCCCTCTCTCTCCACACTCCACTCCCTTTCTCTCCCCTTACCCACCTCTCTCTTCCCTCCCCCTCTCTCTTCCCTCCCCCTCTCTCTTCCCTCCCCCTCTCTCTTCCCTCCCCCTCTCTCTTCCCTCCCCCTCTCTCTTCCCTCCCCCTCTCTCTTCCCTCCCCCTCTCTCTTCCCTCCCCCTCTCTCTTCCCTCCCCCTCCCTCTTCCCTCCCCCTCCCTCTTCCCTCCCCCTCTCTCTTCCCTCCCCCTCTCTCTTCCCCCCCCCTCTCTCTTCCCTCCCCCCTCTCTCCCTCCCCCCTCTCTCTTCCCTCCCCGCTCTCTCTCCCTCCCCCTCTCTCTTCCCTCCCCCTCTCTCTTCCCTCCCCCTCTCTCTTCCCTCCCCCTCTCTCTTCCCTCCCCCTCTCTCTTCCCTCCCCCTCTCTCTTCCCTCCCCCTCTCTCTTCCCTCCCCCTCTCTCTTCCCTCCCCCTCTCTCTTCCCTCCCCCTCTCTCTTCCCTCCCCCTCTCTCTTCCCTCCCCCCTCTCTCTTCCCTCCCCCTCTCTCTTCCCTCCCCCTCTCTCTTCCCTCCCCCTCTCTCTTCCCTCCCCCTCTCTCTTCCCTCCCCCTCTCTCTTCCCTCCCCCTCTCTCTTCCCTCCCCCTCTCTCTTCCCTCCCCCTCTCTCTTCCCTCCCCACTCTCTCTTTGCCCCCCTCTCTCTTTGCCCCCTCTCTCTTTGCCCCCTCTCTCTTTGCCCCCTCTCTCTTTGCCCCCTCTCTCTTTGCCCCCTCTCTCTTTGCCCCCTCTCTCTTTGCCCCCTCTCTCTTTGCCCCCTCTCTCTTTGCCCCCTCTCTCTTTGCCCCCTCTCTCTTTGCCCCCTCTCTCTTTGCCCCCTCTCTCTTTGCCCCCTCTCTCTTTGCCCCCCTCTCTCTTTGCCCCCTCTCTCTTTGCCCCCTCTCTCTTTGCCCCCTCTCTCTTTGCCCCCCTCTCTCCTTGCCCCCCTCTCTCCTTGCCCCCCTCTCTCCTTGCCCCCCTCTCTCCTTGCCCCCCTCTCTCCTTGCCCCCCTCTCTCCTTGCCCCCCTCTCTCCTTGCCCCCCTCTCTCCTTGCCCCCCTCTCTCCTTGCCCCCCTCTCTCCTTGCCCCCCTCTCTCCTTGCCCCCCTCTCTCCTTGCCCCCCTCTCTCCTTGCCCCCCTCTCTCCTTGCCCCCCTCTCTCCTTGCCCCCCTCTCTCCTTGCCCCCCTCTCTCCTTGCCCCCCTCTCTCCTTGCCCCCCTCTCTCCTTGCCCCCCTCTCTCCTTGCCCCCCTCTCTCCTTGCCCCCCTCTCTCCTTGCCCCCCTCTCTCCTTGCCCCCCTCTCTCCTTGCCCCCCTCTCTCCTTGCCCCCCTCTCTCCTTGCCCCCCTCTCTCCTTGCCCCCCTCTCTCCTTGCCCCCCTCTCTCCTTGCCCCCCTCTCTCCTTGCCCCCCTCTCTCCTTGCCCCCCTCTCTCCTTGCCCCCCTCTCTCCTTGCCCCCCTCTCTCCTTGCCCCCCTCTCTCCTTGCCCCCCTCTCTCCTTGCCCCCCTCTCTCCTTGCCCCCCTCTCTCCTTGCCCCCCTCTCTCCTTGCCCCCCTCTCTCCTTGCCCCCCTCTCTCCTTGCCCCCCTCTCTCCTTGCCCCCCTCTCTCCTTGCCCCCCTCTCTCCTTGCCCCCCTCTCTCCTTGCCCCCCTCTCTCCTTGCCCCCCTCTCTCCTTGCCCCCCTCTCTCCTTGCCCCCCTCTCTCCTTGCCCCCCTCTCTCCTTGCCCCCTCTCTCCTTGCCCCCCTCTCTCCTTGCCCCCCTCTCTCCTTGCCCCCCTCTCTCCTTGCCCCCCTCTCTCCTTGCCCCCCTCTCTCCTTGCCCCCCTCTCTCCTTGCCCCCCTCTCTCTTTGCCACCCTCTCTCTTTGCCACCCTCTACACCCTCTCTGCCCCCTCTACACCCTCTCTGCCCCCTCTACACCCTCTCTGCCCCCTCTACACCCTCTCTGCCCCCTCTACACCCTCTCTGCCCCCTCTACACCCTCTCTGCCCCCTCTACACCCTCTCTGCCCCCTCTACACCCTCTCTGCCCCCTCTACACCCTCTCTGCCCCCTCTACACCCTCTCTGCCCCCTCTACACCCTCTCTGCCCCCTCTACACCCTCTCTGCCCCCTCTACACCCTCTCTGCCCCCTCTACACCCTCTCTGCCCCCTCTACACCCTCTCTGCCCCCTCTACACCCTCTCTGCCCCCTCTACACCCTCTCTGCCCCTCTACACCCTCTCTGCCCCCTCTACACCCTCTCTGCCCCCTCTACACCCTCTCTGCCCCCTCTACACCCTCTCTGCCCCCTCTACACCCTCTCTGCCCCCTCTACACCCTCTCTGCCCCCTCTACACCCTCTCTGCCCCCTCTACACCCTCTCTGCCCCCTCTACACCCTCTCCGCCCCCTCTACACCCTCTCCGCCCCCTCTACACCCTCTCCGCCCCCTCTACACCCTCTCCGCCCCCCCTCTGTCTCTCCACCCCCCCTCTGTCTCTCCACCCCCCCTCTGTCTCTCCACCCCCCCTCTGTCTCTCCACCCCCCCTCTGTCTCTCCACCCCCCCTCTGTCTCTCCACCCCCCCTCTGTCTCTCCACCCCCCCTCTGTCTCTCCACCCCCCTCTGTCTCTCCACCCCCCCTCTGTCTCTCCACCCCCCCTCTGTCTCTCCACCCCCCTCTGTCTCTCCACCCCCCCTCTGTCTCTCCACCCCCCCTCTGTCTCTCCACCCCCCCTCTGTCTCTCCACCCCCCCTCTGTCTCTCCACCCCCCCTCTGTCTCTCCACCCCCCCTCTGTCTCTCCACCCCCCCTCTGTCTCTCCACCCCCCCTCTGTCTCTCCACCCCCCCTCTGTCTCTCCACCCCCCCTCTGTCTCTCCACCCCCCCTCTGTCTCTCCACCCCCCGTCTCTCTCTACCCCGCTCTCTCTCTCTCGTCCCTCCCCCTTTTCTCTCCCTCTATCCTCCTCTCTCTCCCCCCAACTCTCTCCCCACACACTCTCTCTCCCCCTCCTCCCTCTCATTCACCCTCCTCCCTCTCTCTCTCTCCCCTCCCTCCTGCTCTCTCTACCCCCCTTTCTCCCTCTACGCCCTCTCGCTCCCCCCCACTCTCTCTCTCATAACCCCCTCCCTCTCTCTCTCTCTTCCCCCCTCTCTCTCTCTCTCTCTCTCTCTCCCCCCCCTCCCCCCTCACTGTAGGTGTTAATTGAGAATGGAACAAAGGAGGGACATCAGATCCTGATGGAAGCTCGTGATGTTGTCCTGAAGGTTAGCAGTGTGAATTTAGCTTCACTCTATATCCCACTCTCTGCCTTCCCCGGTTCCCGTTTCATTCGCTGCTCTGACCCCCAGGGCTGTCCCTGAGCTAGCAGAGGCAAAGTGGATTCTGATTCCATTTACTCTCCGGCGTGTCTTCACCAGGCAACACGGGACCCTCCTTAACCCCCTCTGTCCCGGTTAATATTTTATACCCTCGATCGGGACCCTCCTTAACTCCCTCTGTCCCAATTAATATTTTATACCCTCGATCGGGACCCTCCTTAACCCCCTCTGTCCCGGTTAATATTTTATACCCTCGTGCGGGACTCTCCTTAACCCCCTCTGTCC
>NW_027600618.1:10000-12508 GCF_964194155.1 Cetorhinus maximus | reverse complement strand
CGCACTGTGACACCCGGTCCCAGAGCGGGAAAGGACAGTGTATCTAACGCACTGTGACACCCAGTCCCAGAGGGGGAAAGGACAGTGTATCTAACGCACTGTGACACCCGGTCCCAGAGGGGGGAAAGGACAGTGTATCTAACACACACTATCTATTCGTGTGTATGTGTGTGTGTGATACTGTATGTGAGTACTTGTGTGTCTGCCTTTGTGTGAGTCAGTGAGTGTGTGTGTGTGTATGAGTGAGACTGTGAATTTGTTGTGTGTGTGAGTCTATGCTTGTGATTTGTGTGTGTGTGTGTGGGGAATGTGTGTGTGTGTTTGTGTGTGTGTGACTGTGTGTGTGTGTGTTGTTTGTAGGAGTGAGTGTGTGTTTCCTGTGTGTGATCGAGTGAGTGCTTGAGTGTGTGTGAGCGTGTGTGAGTTAGTGTGTGTGTGTTCCTGAGTGTGTGTGTGTATGTGAGTCTGTGTGTGTGACAGTGTTGTGTGTATATGTGTGTGTGTGTATATGTGAGCGTGTGGTGTGTTTGTGTGAGTGTGTGTGTGAGGGTGCGTGCGTGTGTATATGTGTGTGTGCGCGTGTGCGTTTGTGTGCGAGTGTGTGTGCGTGCGAATGTGAGTGACTGTGTGTGTGTGTGTGTGTGTGTGTGCGAGAGTGAGTGCCTGTATGTGTGGGAGTGTGAGTGGCTGTGTGTGTGTGAGCGTGTGTGTGTGTGTGTGTGCGAGAGTGAGTGACTGTATGTGTGCGAGTGTGAGCGTGTGTGTGTGTGAGTGTGTGTGTGTGTGTGCGAGTGTGTGGGAGTGTGTCTGTGTGCGAGTGTGTGGGAGTGTGTCTGTGTGCGAGCGTGTCAGTGTGTGTGCGAGCGTGTGGGAGTGTGTCTGTGTGTGTGCGAGCGTGTGGGAGTGTGTCTGTGTGCGAGCGTGTGTGAGTTAGTGTGTGTGTGTGCGAGCGTGTGGGAGTGTGTCTGTGTGTGTGCGAGCGTGTGGGAGTGTGTCTGTGTGTGTGCGAGCGTGTGGGAGTGTGTCAGTGTGTGTGCAAGCGTGTGGGAGTGTGTCAGTGTGTGTGCGAGCGTGTGGGAGTGTGTCAGTGTGTGTGTGCGAGCGTGTGGGAGTGTGTCTGTGTGTGTGCGAGCGTGTGGCAGTGTGTCAGTGTGTGTGCGAGCGTGTGGGAGTGTGTCAGTGTGTGTGCGAGCGTGTGGCAGTGTGTCAGTGTGTGTGCAAGCGTGTGGGAGTGTGTCAGTGTGTGTGTGAGCGTGTGGGAGTGTGCCTGTGTGTGTGCGAGCATGTGGGAGTGTGTCTGTGTGTGTGCGAGCGTGTGGGAGTGTGTCAGTGTGTGTGCGAGCGTGTGGGAGTGTGTCAGTGTGTGTGCGAGCGTGTGGGAGTGTGTCTGTGTGTGTGCGAGCGTGTGGGAGTGTGTCTGTGTGTGTGCGAGCGTGTGGGAGTGTGTCAGTGTGTGTGCGAGCGTGTGGGAGTGTGTCTGTGTGTGTGCGAGCGTGTGGGAGTGTGTCTGTGTGTGTGCGAGCGTGTGGGAGTGTGTCAGTGTGTGTGCGAGCGTGTGGGAGTGTGTCTGTGTGCGAGCGTGTGGGAGTGTGTCTGTGTGTGTGCGAGCGTGTGGGAGTGTGTCAGTGTGTGTGCGAGCGTGTGGGAGTGTGTCTGTGTGTGTGCGAGCGTGTGGGAGTGTGTCTGTGTGTGTGCGAGCGTGTGGGAGTGTGTCTGTGTGTGTGCGAGCGTGTGGGAGTGTGTCTGTGTGTGTGCGAGCGTGTGGGGGTGTGTCAGTGTGCGAGCGTGTGGGAGTGTGTCTGTGTGTGTGCGAGCGTGTGGGAGTGTGTCAGTGTGTGTGCGAGCGTGTGGGAGTGTGTCAGTGTGTGTGCGAGCGTGTGGGAGTGTGTCAGTGTGTGTGCGAGCGTGTGGGAGTGTGTCAGTGTGTGTGCGAGCGTGTGGGAGTGTGTCTGTGTGTGTGCGAGCGTGTGGGAGTGTGTCTGTGTGTGTGCGAGCGTGTGGGAGTGTGTCAGTGTGTGTGCGGGCGTGTGGGAGTGTGTCAGTGTGTGTGTGCGAGCATGTGGGAGTGTGTCTGTGTGTATGCGAGCGTGTGGGAGTGTGTCTGTGTGTGTGGGAGTGTGTCTGTGTGTGTGCGAGCGTGTGGGAGTGTGTCAGTGTGCGTGCGAGTGGTCATTCTGGTCTCACTCACCCCTTCACCAGCAGATTGACATGGTATCGGACGGCGATCTCGAGCGAGGCCCTGTTATCCTGTAAGGTGCTGGGGTCCTCGTTCTCGCTGAGGGGAGAGAGAGAGAGGGTGAGAGGGGCAGTTCAACAGGACGGAGAGCGAACCCAGCGGCAAAGGAGGAGTCAGGAGTCCGAGCGAGGCAAAAGACGTTACCTGGTGGATGTAACGTTGAGCAGAATTGAGTGACTCCAGCTTTCAGAGTTCGATACATCGAGCGTGAGATTGAAAACTACCTGGAAATAGAATTCAGAGCAAATGGATTGAACTGGGGTCAATATTCC
>NW_027600617.1:0-12508 GCF_964194155.1 Cetorhinus maximus | reverse complement strand
GGTGAAGCTCCCTCTTCTCTGTCCATTTATATCAGTGGGTGTGGCACTGTTATGTTATGGTTTTCACGATATGTTTTTAAGACTCATTTCCTGTGTGATTCAGCCCCATTTCCTGCTCATGTTGCCTCTCTACAGGCCCCTGGGTTAGGGAGGTGGGGGTGAATCAGCCCGGGTTCCTGCTCCCCGATCCCTGTCCACTGTCCCCTGGGTTAGGGAGGTGGGGGTGAATCAGCCCGGGTTCCTGCTCCCCATCCCTGTCCACTCACCCCTGGGTTAGGGAGGTGGGGGTGAATCAGCCCGGGTTCCTGCTCCCCATCCCTGTCCACTCACCCCTGGGTTAGGGAGTGGGAGGGTGAATGAATCAGCCTCTATTATTCCTGCTCCCTTTGGACATGACGTTGTTAAAGGATTTAAGCCGATTTTGGACGACCTCAGTGGGCTGGATTTCTCCCCTGGGGGTGGGGAGGCGGACGGCCAAGTCTGCCGAGCCTAATTGAGAGTGGTTCGGCCTGTTGTTACCATGGAGACGAGGCCTTCCGGCCTGGCTGCAGCCTCTGAGGGCTCTGCCTTATCCCCTCCCCCCACCCCCCAACCTCCGACGTTACACAGACGACTCGTCAATGATTCCCCGGCCTCTCCCCCTGTCTTTCTGTCTCCGTCTCTGCCAGGCCTGCCCGGCCTGAGAGGGAGGCGTTGCCGGCGGGCGCCGAGTGGTCAAGTTGCGGCCGGCGCGGGGCAGGGGTAGGTTGACGCGCTAGGCCTGAGGCCTGCGATGGCCTAGGCCGCAGGCCCTGCTCCTGACCCCCCCTCCGAGCGCCGCGTCCGCTCCCTGACTTAATAGGTGGCGCCTTTGTCTCGTGGGTGGGTGGAGGGAGACCCGTGCACAAGACCCAGGGGTGAGTGGACAGGGATGGGGAGCAGGAACCCGGGCTGATTCACACCCCCACCTCCCTAACCCAGGGGTGAGTGGACAGGGATGGGGAGCAGGAACCCGGGCTGATACACACCCACCTCCCTAACCCAGGGGTGAGTGGACAGGGATGGGGAGCAGGGGAGATAGACCCCCACCACTTGCTGTGACGCGCGTCTGCTAACCTGTGTTTCTAACCTTCTGTCCTCTCTCTCTCAGTCCAGGACTGGCCGGAATCATGACCTCCCCGGACGTCCCCCGTGCCTCCAAGGTCAGTTCCAGCGTCAACGTCACCATCACCGCCCCCAGCTTCTACAACATGCCCAAGAAATTCGCCCCGGTGGTGGCTCCCAAGCCCAAGATGAATCCCTACAAGTCGAATAGCCGGCCCGAGACGGCGACGGTCCTCCCTCCCAGCAGCAGGGCCAGGCTTGGCCGCGTGGGTGAGGCCCTGGACAGCGGACCAGCCGAAGGTGTGAGCACCCATGCCGGAGGTGGGGGTGGGGGGAGGGGGGGTTTGGGTAGATGGGTGGGGGGTGGGGGAGGTGGTGGTTGGGGTTGGTGGGGGTGGGAGGGGAGGGCGTGGGAGAGGGTATCCTAGGGAGGGGAGAGCGCTGATTGGGCGGCGAGGCTCCATTCGGGCCGGCGCAGCGCCACCCGGTGGTCCAACGGGCGCGGTTACGCCCGTGACGTGTTGACATAGGACCGTGGCAATGGCGGCCCTGAGGCCGAACGGGAGGACGGCGCCGGCGACGGGTATCTGGGGCTGAGGGTCACTCACCGGGCTCTTCCTTTGTCCCTCTCTCTTGCAGACTTCCCCCTCCCTCCCCCTCCCCCGGCCGACGAGGGGCTCCTCCCTCCGCCGCCTGGCGACATCCCCCCTCCCCCTCCTCCCCCTCCCCCCTTCGAGGACTCCTTCCCTCCGCCACCGGCCGAGGAGGTCTTCCCATCGCCACCGGGCCCCCTGGAGGAAGAGGCACCCGCCGTCGACTGGCCCAGCGAGGCGCAGGTAAGGTCGTCACAAATAGGCGCAGGGGCGGCTGCTTCGCCCCCTCATTCGTCCGCTCGGGAAGACACGGGTGAGCAACAGAGTGGTGGTGCTTATCCGACCGTGGGTCGGGTGGGGGGGGTGAGAATTCCACAGACGGACGACCATCCGGGAGACGAAATTCCTCTTCGTCTCCGACTGCAGCGGGAGGCCCCTTATTCCGAAACCCTGATCCCTCCCTCCTCATTCCAGATTCCCACGTGAGGCAGGAGGAACATCCTCTCAAATTCCTCCTCGTCTCCGTCTTCAGCGGGAGGCCCCTTATCCCGAAACCCTGATCCCTCCCTCCTCGTTTCGGATTCCCACGTGAGGCAGGAGGAACATCCTCTCTGTCGAGCCCCGTCCCCCTCCTCAGAATCAGCCGAGTGAACCTTCTCTGAACGGCCTCCAACGCAAGTCTATCCCTCCCTAAATGAGGAGACCAAAACTCTTCACAGTACTTCAGCTGCGGACTTGCCAGCAGTACAGTCTGAGGGTGACTCGCCTACCTTTATACTCCACCCCCACCCCCTCTTGCAGTGAAGGACATCAGTCCATTGGCCTTCCTAATCACTCGCTGCATCTGCCTACTAACTTTGTGTGATCCGTGCCCTAGGACGCCCAGGTCCCTCTGTACCAATCTCTCCATTGAAATAAGGTACAGCTTTCCCATTCTTTCTGCCAATCTGGGCATCCCCATTCAGGGCAGGACCGAAACACCCACCCCCCACAACCTCCAACCTTACACAGGAACAGGAGGAGGCCCATTCAGCCCCTCTCGAGCCTGTTAAAGAGGAACAGGAGGAGGCCCATTCAGTCCCTCTCGAGCCTGTTACACAGGAACAGGAGGAGGCCATTCAGCCCCTCTCGAGCCTGTTACACAGGAACAGGAGGAGGCCATTCAGCCCCTCTCGAGCCTGTTACACGGGAACAGGAGGAGGCCATTCAGCCCCTCTTGAGCCTGTCACATAGGAACAGGATGAGGCCATTCAGCCCCTCTCGAGCCAGTTACACAGGAACAGGAGGAGGCCATTCAGCACCTCTCGAGCCTGTTACACAGGAACAGGAGGAGGCCATTCAGTCCCTCTTGAGCCTGTTGCACAGGAACAGGAGGAGGCCCATTCAACCCCTCTCTGGCTTGTTACACAGGAACAGGAGGAGGCCATTCAGCCCCTCCGAAGCCTGTTACACAGCAGGAGGCCCATTCAGCACCTCCAAAGCCTGTTACACATGAACAGGAGGAGGCCATTCAGCCCCTCTCGAGACTGTTACACAGGAACAGGAGGAGGCCATTCAGCCCCTCCGAAGCCTATTACATAGGAACAGCAGGAGGCCCATTCAGCCCCTCTCGAGCCTGTTAGACGGGAACAGGAGGAGGCCATTCAGTCCCTCTCGAGCCTGTTAGCCAGGAAGAGGAGGAGGCCATTCAGCCCCTCCCTGGCTTGTTACACAGGAACAGGAGGAGGCCATTCAGCCCCTCTCGAGCCTGATACACAGGAAGAGGAGAAGGCCATTCAGCCCCTCTCGAGCCTTATACACATGAGGAGGCCATTCAGCCCCTCTCGAGCCTGTTACACAGGAACAGGAAGAGGCCCATTCAGCCCCTCTCGAGCCTGTTAGCTAGGATGAGGAGGAGGCCATTCAGCCCCTCTCTGGCTTGTTACACAGGAACAGGAGGAGGCCATTCAGCCCCTCTCGAGCCTGATACACAGGAACACAAGGAGGCCATTCAGCCCCTCTCGAACCTGTTACACAGGAACAGGAGGAGGCCATTCAGCCCCTCTCGAGCCTGTTACATAGGAACAGGAGGAGGCCCATTTAGCCCCTCTTGAGCCTCTTACACAGGAACATCAGGAGGCCATTCAGCCCCTCTTGAGCCTGTTACACAGGAACAGGAGGAGGCCATTCATCCCCTCTCGAGCCTGTTACACAGGAACAGGAGGAGCCCATTCAGCCCCTCTCGAGCCTGTTACACAGGAACAGGAGGAGGCCATTCATCCCCTCTCGAGACTGTTACATAGGAACAGGAGGAGGCCCATTTAGCCCCTCTTGAGCCTCTTACACAGGAACATCAGGAGGCCATTCAGCCCCTCTTGAGCCTGTTACATAGGAACAGGAGGAGGCCATTCAGCCCCTCTTGAGCCTGTTACATAGGAACAGCAGGAGGCCATTCAGCCCCTCTTGAGCCTGTTACATAGGAACAGGAGGGGGCCATTCAGCCCCTCTTGAGCCTGTTACATAGGAACAGGAGGGGGCCATTCAGCCCCTCTCGAGCCTGTTACACAGGAACAGGAGGAGGCCATTCAGCCCCTCTCGAGCCTGTTACATAGGAACAGGAGGAGGCCATTCAGCCCCTCTCGAGCCTGTTACATAGGAACAGGAGGAGGCCATTCAGCCCCTCTCGAGCCTGTTACATAGGAACAGGAGGAGGCCATTCAGCCCCTCTCGAGCCTGTTACACAGGAACAGGAGGAGGCCATTCAGCCCCTCTCGAGCCTGTTACACAGGAACATCAGGAGGCCCATTCAGCCCCTCTTGAGCCTGATACACAGGAGGAGGCCATTCAGCCCCTCTTGAGCCTGTTAGACAGGAACAGAAATAGACCATTCAGCCCCTCTCAAGTGATACACAGGAACAGGAAGAGGCCCATTCAGCCCCTCTCGAGCCTGTTAGCTAGGATGAGGAGGAGGCCATTCAGCCCCTCTCTGGCTTGTTACACAGGAACAGGAGGAGTCCATTCAGCCCCTCTCGAGCCTGATACACAGGAACACAAGGAGGCCATTCAGCCCCTCTCGAACCTGTTACACAGGAACAGGAGGAGCCCATTCAGTCCCTCTCGAGCCTGTTACACAGGAACATCAGGAGGCCATTCAGCCCCTCTTGAGCCTGTTACATAGGAACAGGAGGAGGCCATTCAGCCCCTCTTGAGCCTGTTACATAGGAACAGCAGGAGGCCCATTCAGCCCCTCTTGAGCCTGTTACATAGGAACAGGAGGAGGCCATTCAGCCCCTCTTGAGCCTGTTATATAGGAACAGGAGGGTGCCATTCAGCCTCTCTCGAGCATCTTACACAGGAACAGGAGGAGGCCATTCAGCCCCTCTCGAGCCTGTTACATAGGAACAGGAGGAGGCCATTCAGCCCCTCTCGAGCCTTATACACATGAGGAGGCCATTCAGCCCCTCTCAAGCCTGATACACAGGAACAGGAGGAGGCCATTCTGCCCCTCTCGAGCCTGTTACACAGGAACAGGAAGAGGCCCATTCAGCCCCTCTCGAGCCTGTTAGCTAGGATGAGGAGGAGGCCATTCAGCCCCTCTCTGGCTTGTTACACAGGAACAGGAGGAGGCCATTCAGCCCCTCTCGAGCCTGATACACAGGAACACAAGGAGGCCATTCAGCCCCTCTCGAACCTGTTACACAGGAACAGGAGGAGGCCATTCAGCCCCTCTCGAGCCTGTTACACAGGAACAGGAGGAGGCCATTCAGCCCCTCTCAAGCCTGATACACAGGAACACAAGGAGGCCATTCAGCCCCTCTCGAGCCTGTTACACAGGTACAGGAGGAGCCCATTCAGTCCCTCTCGAGCCTGTTACACAGGAACAGGAGGAGGCCATTCAGCCCCTCTCGAGACTGTTACATAGGAACAGGAGGAGGCCCATTTAGCCCCTCTTGAGCCTCTTACACAGGAACATCAGGAGGCCATTCAGCCCCTCTTGAGCCTGTTACATAGGAACAGGAGGAGGCCATTCAGCCCCTCTTGAGCCTGTTACATAGGAACAGCAGGAGGCCCATTCAGCCCCTCTTGAGCCTGTTACATAGGTACAGGAGGAGGCCATTCAGCCCCTCTTGAGCCTGTTACATAGGAACAGGAGGGGGCCATTCAGCCTCTCTCGAGCATCTTACACAGGAACAGGAGGAGGCCATTCAGCCCCTCTCGAGCCTGTTACATAGGAACAGGAGGAGGCCATTCAGCCCCTCTCGAGCCTGATACACAGGAGGAGGCCATTCAGCCCCTCTCGAGACTGTTACACAGGAACAGGAGGAGGCCATTCAGCCCCTCTCGAGCCTGTTACACAGGAACATTAGGAGGCCATTCAGCCCCTCTTGAGCCTGTTACATAGGAACAGGAGGAGGCCATTCAGCCCCTCTTGAGCCTGTTACATAGGAACAGCAGGAGGCCCATTCAGCCCCTCTTGAGCCTGATACACAGGAGGAGGCCATTCAGCCCCTCTTGAGCCTGTTAGACAGGAACAGAAATAGACCATTCAGCCCCTCTCAAGTGATACACAGGAACAGTAGGAGGCCATTCAGCCTCTCTCGAGCCTGTTACACAGGAACAGGAGGAGGCCCATTCAGCCCCTCTCAGGCCTGTTGCACAGGAACAGGAGGAGGCCCATTCAGTCCCATCTCGAGCCTGTTACACAGGAACAGGAGGAGGCCCATTCAGCCCCCTCCCCGGCCTGTTGTACAGGAACAGGAGGAGGTCACCTGCTCTCGAGGGAAAACAACTCCCTTCCGAGTGTCCTCCCCTGATTATTTAACCCTACCCGGCCCGGCATCACCGTGGTTCACCTGCACTGCAGTTTCTCCACAGCTGATTCGTTCCTGAGGGTGGGCGCTGTGGCTCCAGACTAGGGCCATACCAGGGGTCTGCTCTGCTTATGTGCGTGCCTGACCCGTGTGTGTGTGTTCATCCCTAGGCCGCAGGGAGCTCCCCTCTCGACCCAACCAGCAGCATCGAAATAGAGATTGACTCGTTGACCAACATGCTGAACGAGATGCAGAACAACGACCCCTACAAATCCAGGCTCAAGCCTTCTGCCCAAGCGGTGAGTCATTTCCCCCATGATTTCGGGAATCTTGCGGGTCTAACCGAGAAAGTGCCCTTCCTCCCTCTTACCAGCGACAACCGGCATTTATATCACCCCGTGTCATAGTGTCGAACTTCAGGCCACTTTTCTTAGCCAAAACATTGGACTTTATTTACAGGACTGCAACAGCAGGTACACTTGTGCATCAAGCTCCAAAACTAAAGAAGAGCTCCGAGAGTCAACCCGGTGGCCCCAGATAGATGTCTCCACTTGCCTGGAAAGCGTGGTTTTCCCCTCTTTAGGGGCACTCCTGCTTCTTAAAAGAAAAACCCTATCAGGTCTCCCTCCAGGTTCCTTCGTCGGTGGACCCGGTTATCGGGGGGGGACCTGCCCAGTTGGGCCGCTCTTTGTTGGCCGTTCGTTTATAGTCGCTCCTGGGGACCCACCTAAACCTCGGCCTGTAGGCCTCGGGTTCCCCCCGGTTCACCCTGGAAGAGGGCGTCGCGCTTTTTTCCAGTCACTGGGGGATATCGGACCGGGTTTTAATTCGATCCCCCTCTGGCCAATCTTGCCCTAGGAGGCTTGACCCTTCACCCTCCACCACCATCGCTGGTAGCTAAGCCAATTGGCTTCCAAGCCCTTTGGTAGGAAGAATAGAGGCATGGACTATTTTCTAAATTGGGGAGAGAATTCAGAAATCTGGAGTGCAAAAGGGACTTGGGAGTCCTAGTCCAGGATTCTCTTAAGGTTAACTTGCAGGTTGAGTCGGTGGTTAGGAAGGCAAATGCAATGTTGGCATTTATTTCGAGAGGACTAGAATATAAAAAGCAGGGATGTGCTGCTGAGGCTTCATAAGGCTCTGGTCAGACCACATTTCGAATATTGTGAGCAATTTTGGGCCCCGTATCTCAGGAAGGATGTTCTGGGCCCTGGAGAGGGTCCCAGAGGAGGTTCACAAGAACGATCCCAGGAATGAAAGGGCTTAACATATGAGGAAACGTTTGAGGACTCTCTGGGTCTATACTCGATGGAGTTTAGAAGGATGAGGTGGGGAGGTGGATCTGATTGAAACTTACAGAATACCGAAAGGCCTGGATAGAGTGGGACGTGGGGGAAGATGTTTCCATGAGTAGGAGAGACCAGGACCCGAGGGGCACAGCCTCAGAGTCAAGGGAAGACCTTTTCGAACAGAGATGAGGAGAAACTTCTTTAGCCAGAGAGAGTGGTGAATCTATGGAATTCATTGCCACAGAAGGCTGTGGAGGCCAGGTCATTGAGTGTATTTAAGACCGAGATAGATAGGTTCTCGATTGGTTAAGGGGATCAAAGGTTACGGGGAGAAGGCGGGAGAATGGGGTTGAGGAACTTATCAGCCATGATTGAATGGCGGAGCAGACTCGATGGGCCGAATGGCCTAATTTCTGCTCCTAGGTCTTATGGTCTATGATGAACCATTACGCTGGTGATACCTTTAACCTGGATTTCTTCGCCTGTGTTATGCCTTCAATTTCCTTGTTGAGCACCTCGAGGGAAGAGGGTTCTCCGACTCCCGCTTTGAAGGGTGTACCCTTTACTCGCACTCGTAACCAATATTGGCCCTGCCTCCCCAACTTTCGCGTTTCTGGCTCCTTCTACACTATTGTCTTTGGACTGGACTTTGGCTGCTTGGAGGCACTGTTTACACCTCGCTTTGCCCTGTCTCTTTATGGGGTCCACTCCTGCGCCAATCGGTAGAAAAATCGATATGGCCTTGATGCCTCGAACGCCGTGTGTTCTCCTTTCAAGCTCACGAAATCAAAGGGGGACGAAAAGAGGAGAGCGATTCTCCTTGAGTATTCGTCAGTCGACGCGGGGGTGGGGTTGGTTTCCCACGTTCGTGGCACAGTCCCGGCTTTCCACTCCTCTTTCGGCTGACCGTTCTCGCCCGACCGGGAGGACGGCACCATTTTGCGACCCCTCGAATCGCTGGTGAATCCTGGGTGGCGCTTTCCATCGCCCGCGCTATTTCTAACCGCTTCCTTAAAATCGGAGATTCGCTTCAGCCAGCGATCTTCGTTGAGTAGCGCCCTCCTTCTCCGCCAAAGGCCAAACGATCCCTGAGTGCGTCATTCGGGGTTTCACCCAAATCATAATATTCCGTGAGTTGTTTTAATTTCGCCACGTAGGGAGCAAGGGTCTCTCCCCCACCCCGGGACTCTATTCTGCGAATTGAACTCTGCGTTGTGCCCGAGGGCTTGGGTTGAAACTGTCCCCGAACCGATGTCTACTAATTCACTGAAGATCTTCGAATCTGGAGCACTGGGAGCCTTCAAGATTCGAATCAAACTGTAGGTCTTGTGACCACAAATACTCAGGAGAATCGCTCTCCTCTTTTCCTCCCCCGTGATTGCGCTGGCTTGAATGGAGAATGCAAGGCGTTCATCTGAGACCAGTCATCTGTGGTTGGCTCAAATTCTGCCAAATTGTGGCATCTCGGATGAGTCTATCTTCATTTATTTTTAACGAACTTACATATATATATATATATATATATATATATACTCAAAATCGCCAGGCAGGGTACAGCAGCAAATCTGATTCAGCCTCGTCGCCAGTTTGTCACAGGCTTGGACTTCAGACAACTTTTTTGAGTGGAAAAATTGAACTTTATTTAAAAGTAAGCATCAGCAGCTACACGTGTTCATCAAGCTCCATTGCTGAAGTAGAACACCATCCAGCAGAGGTTTCCCCACACCATTAAGACGTTGGTTTGCACACATCGTGTGATCTTACAACACAGGGTTATTATGAAAGCGGCATTCATACATTTCCTGAAATTATAGTAACCGCACTCTGGTAACATCATCATATGTTCGAAGGTTACTGAGAAAGGCATAAATAAGAGAGAAATTCAACACAGGTGTGTAGGGGCAGGAGGAGGTTACAGAGATAGGGAGGGGTATAGGGGCTGGAGGAGGTTACAGAAATAGGGAGGGGTGTAGGGGCTGGAGGAGGTTACAGAGATAGGGAGGGGTGTAGGGGCTGGAGGAGGTTACAGAGATAGGGAGGGGTGTAGGGGCTGAAGGAGGTTACAGAGATAGGGAGGGGTGTAGGGGCTGGAGGTGGTTACAGAGATAGAGAGGGTGTAGGGGCTGGAGGAGGTTACAGAGATAGGGAGGGGTGTAGGGGCTGGAGGAGGTTACAGAGATAGGGAGGGGTGTAGGGGCTGGAGGAGGTTACAGAGATAGGGAGGGGTGTAGGGGCTGGAGGTGGTTACAGAGATAGGGAAGTGTGTAGGGGCTGGAGATGTTTACAGAGATAGGGAGGGTTGTAGGGGCTGGAGGTGTTTACAGAGATAGAGAGGGGTGTAGGGGCTGGAGGAGGTTACAGAGATAGGGAGGGGGTGTAGGTTCTGGAGGAGGTTACAGAGATAGGGAGGGGTGTAGGGACTGGAGGAGGTTACAGAGATAGGGAGGGGTGTAGGGACTGGAGGAGGTTACTGGGCCTGGTTTGGGGGGTGTGAGCTTTACCGCCCTTGTTGCCGGGACTAACCTGACACATCCTCCATTGCGACAGGTCAACGGACGGACCGAGACATCAGCCAAGCAGGAGGCCGCTCCTGCCAAACCCCCTCATCCCTCGGGGGTCCAGGAGCTCCAGGCCCCCTCGGTCACCGGGCCCAGGGTGGCTGGGTACTCGCCCGTCAGGGCCCCCAAGCCTGCGGCGGTAGGCCCGAAGCTTCCTGGGGACCAGCCATCCACCCCCTGGGCCACCAGCGCCAAGGTGAGACCAGGCCCGACCACGGTCAGCGCCCAGCCCGAGCTGAAATCTCTCCGGGGACCGTCGCCAGGGCCAGTCCCGGGCCTAGCCGCTCAGGCCTCCTCACCTCCAGCCCCGGCGCCTGAGGCTTCCCCGGCGCAGAGCCGGGCGGCCTACGTCAAGCCTGAAGAGAGGCCCGGAAGCGAGACCAAGCCAGCCACAGTCGGACAGAAATCGCCCTGGAACCGAGGGGTGGTCGCGAAAGAGGGTCCCGGAGTCCGGAAACAGCCAGAGAGGGAACCGGTGAGTCCACGGATATCTCCCCGCGCGCTCGCCGGGGGGTTAGACACAGAGTAAATCCACCCTCTACACCCTCCCCATCAAACACTCCCAGGACAGGTACAGCACGGGGTTAGATACAGAGTAAAGCTCCCTCGACACCGTCCCCATCAAACACTCCCAGGACAGGTACAGCACGGGGATAGATACAGAGTAAAGCTCCCTCTACACCGTCCCCATCAAACACTCCCAGGACAGGTACAGCACGGGGTTAGATACAGAGTAAAGCTACCTCTACACTGTCCCCATCAAACACTCCCAGGACAGGTACAGCACGGGGTTAGATACAGAGTAAAGCTCCCTCTACACCGTCCCCATCAAACACTCCCAGGACAGGTACAGCACGGGGATAGATACAGAGTAAAGCTCCCTCTACACCGTCCCCATCAAACACTCCCAGGGTAGGTACAGCACGGGGTTAGATACAGAGTAAATCTCTCTCTACACCGTCCCCATCAAACACTCCCAGGACAGGTACAGCACGGGGTTAGATACAGAGTAAAGCTCCCTCTACACTGTCCCCATCAACCACTCCCAGGACAGGTACAGCACGGGTTTAGATACAGAGTAAAGCTCCCTCTACACCGTCCCCATCAAACACTCCCAGGACAGGTACAGCACGGGGTTAGATACAGAGTAAAGCTCCCTCTACACCGTCCCCATCAAACACTCCCAGGACAGGTACAGCACGGGGTTAGATACAGAGTAAATCTCCCTCTACACCGTCCCCATCAAACACTCACAGGACAGATACAGCACGGGGTTAGATACAGAGTAAAGCTCCCTCTACACCGTCCACATCAAACATTCCCAGGACAGGTACAGCACGGGGTTAGATACAGAGTAAAGCTCCCTCCCTCTCCGGCCTGCTGGCCATGAGTGGAAGGGTTTGGGGTGTTCGATCGTGATGACCTCACACTCTCCTCTTTGTTACAGGGTTCCAAACCCCCTCAGAGCTCCGGAGAGCCTCTCCCTCTCTCCTACAAGGATGTCGAGGACCTGGAAAAGTTAGCAACACAGTTCATGCAAGAAATGGACAAGGAGCCCAAAGCCTCAGTGCGCCCGACAGGTGAAGATACAACCACGTGTGGCGGGGGGAGAGAGGCAACGAGTGACGGAGAGAGAGAGACCAAGGGGCAGAGTGGGGGAGGGAGAGAGAGAGAGAGAGAGACAGACCGAGGGAGATATTGAGACAGAGAGAGATAGAAACAGAGAGAGACAAATAGAGGGAGAGAGAGAGAGACAGAGAGAGGGAGAGACAGAGAGCGACTGAGACAGAGAGAGAGAGACAGAGAGAGAGACAGAGGGAGAGAGACAGAGAGACAGAGAGGAAGAGACAGAGAGAGAAAGAGGGAGAGAGACAGAGAGAGAGAGAGAGAGACAGAGAGGGAGAGACAGAGAGAGAGAGAGACAGAGAGAGAGAGAGACAGAGAGAGAGAGAGACAGAGACAGAGAGAGACAGAGAGAGAGAGAGAGACAGACCGTGGGAGATATTGAGACAGAGGGAGGTAGAGACAGAGAGAGACAAGGAGAGGGAGACAGAGAGAGAGAGACAGAGAGCGAGAGAGAGAGAGAGACAGAGAGAGACAGAGAGAGAGACAGAGAGAGAGAGAGAGACAGAGAGAGAGAGAGAGAGAGAGACAGAGAGAGAGACCTGAGAGAGAGACAGAGAGAGAGAGACAGA
>NW_027600616.1:0-12544 GCF_964194155.1 Cetorhinus maximus | reverse complement strand
CACACCTCACACACACACTCACATCATACACACTCTCACACACACACTCACATTCATACACACTCTCACACACACACTCACATTCATACATCCTCTCACACACACACACTCACTCCATACCACACTCTCACACACACACTCACATTCATACACACTCTCACACACACACTCACATTCTTACACACTCTCACACACACACTCACATTCATACACACTCTCACACACACACACACTCACATTCATACACACTCTCACACACACACTCACATCAAACAACTCTACACACACACTCACATTCTAACACACACACACTCACACATTCATACACACTCTCACACACACCTCACATTCATACACACTCTCACCACACACTCACATTCATACACACTCTCACACACACACTCACATTCATACACACTCTCACACACACACTCACATTCATACACACTCTCACACACACACTCACATTCATACACACTCTCACACACACCTCACATTCATACACACTCTCACACACACACTCACATTCATACACACTCTCACACACACTCACATTCATACACACTCTCACACACACACTCACATTCATACACACTCTCACACACACACTCACATTCATACACACTCTCACACTCACACTCACATTCATACACACTCTCACACACACACTCACATTCATACACACTCTCACACACACACTCACATTCATACACACTCTCACACACACACTCACATTCATACACACTCTCACACACACTCACATTCATACACACTCTCACACACACACTCACATTCATACACTCTCTCACACACACACATTCATACACACTCTCACACACACACTCACATTCATACACACTCTCACACTCACACTCACATTCATGCACACTCTCACACACACACTCACATTCATACACACTCTCACACACACACTCACATTCATACACACACTCTCACACACACACTCACACTCATACACACTCTCACACTCACACTCACACTCATACACACTCTCACACACACACTCACATTCATACACACTCTCACACACACACTCACATTCATACACACTCTCACACTCACACTCACATTCATACACACTCTCACACACACACTCACATTCATACACACTCTCACACACACACTCACATTCATACACACTCTCACACACACACTCACATTCATACACACTCTCACACACACACTCACATTCATACACACTCTCACACTCACACTCACATTCATGCACACTCTCACACACACACTCACATTCATACACACTCTCACACACACACTCACATTCATACACACTCTCACACATACACTCACACTCATACACACTCTCACACTCACACTCACACTCATACACACTCTCACACACACACTCACACTCATACACACTCTCACACACACACTCACACTCATACACACTCTCACACACACACTCACACTCATACACACTCTCACACTCACACTCACATTCATACACGCTCTCACACACACACTCACATTCATACACACTCTCACACACACACTCACATTCATACACACTTCTCACACTCACACTCACATTCATACACACTCTCACACTCACACTCACATTCATACACACTCTCACACACACACTCACATTCATACACACTCTCACACACACACTCACATTCATACACACTCTCACACACACACTCACATTCATACACACTCTCACACACACACTCACATTCATACACACTCTCACACACACACTCACATTCATACACACTCTCACACACACACTCACATTCATACACACTCTCACACACACACTCACATTCATACACACTCTCACACACACACTCACATTCATACACACTCTCACACACACTCACATTCATACACACTCTCACACACACTCACATTCATACACACTCTCAGACACACACTCACATTCATACACACTCTCACACACACACTCACATTCATACACACTCTCACACACACATTCACATTCATACACACTCTCACACACACACTCACATTCATACACACTCTCACACACACACTCACATTCATACACACTCTCACACACACACTCACATTCATACACACTCTCACACTCACACTCACATTCATACACACTCTCACACACACACTCACATTCATACACACTCTCACACACACACTCACATTCATACACACTCTCACACACACACTCACATTCATACACACTCTCACACACACACTCACATTCATACACACTCTCACACACACACTCACATTCATACACACTCTCACACACACACTCACATTCATACACACTCTCACACACACACTCACATTCATACACACTCTCACACACACACTCACATTCATACACACTCTCACACTCACACTCACATTCATACACACTCTCACACACACACTCACATTCATACACACTCTCACACACACACTCACATTCATACACACTCTCACACTCACACTCACATTCATACACACTCTCACACACACACTCACATTCATACACACTCTCACACACACACTCACATTCATACACACTCTCACACACACACTCACATTCATACACACTCTCACACACACACTCACATTCATACACACTCTCACACACACACTCACATTCATACACACTCTCACACACACACTCACATTCATACACACTCTCACACACACACTCACATTCATACACACTCTCACACACACACTCACATTCATACACACTCTCACACACACACTCACATTCATACACACTCTCACACACACACTCACATTCATACACACTCTCACACTCACACACACTCACATTCATACACACTCACACACACACACTCACATTCATACACACTCTCACACACACACTCACATTCATACACACTCTCACACTCACACACATGCACACGCACACACACATTCACAAAGATACTCACACACACACACACACACTCACACTCACAAAGATACACAGAGATACATTCACATACACTCACACACACACACACAGTCACACATTCACAAAGGCACAAACACATACACATAAACAGATGCAACACTGATGTACATTCAGACACACACACACACATTCAGTCAGGCGGACACACAGTCAGGCAGACACACAGTCAGACACACACACACACAGAGGTAACCCTTTTGCCTAGCTAGCCGCTTCACCATTGGGTGGCTGGGAATGTGCGATTTGGACCTCGATGCTGCCTGGACTGCTGAAGGGGGGTGGGGGCGGTCACACGGGAGTTAAAATAAGGTGGGGTGAAGGTGGAGAATGGGGTGGGTGGTGGTGACGCGAGGTCAGCTCCTTATCAGTGACTCCCTCGCTGGACCGCAAACGAGGGTCAGCTTTGGGGCTGGGTGTAATATAGGGGCTTTCGTCTGAGATGGGGGCGGGGGGGTCGGGGGTGGAGGAAGACCCTCCGGGTAAGAGTCACGCCCCAGCACGACTGATCAGCTAACCCAGCCGGCTAACATTCTCTCTCTCTGTCTGTCTGTCTGTCTGTCTGTCTGTCTGTCTGTCTTGCAGCTCCTGAAGTGGTGGCCCGTCACAAATACGGGCGGCCCGTCGACTGCTGGGCTGTGGGAGTCATCATGTACATCCTGTGAGTAACGCCCCCCTCTCCCCTACAGACTGGGGGGCGGGGTTTACCGCCCTGAACCTCTCCTTCCCCCTCACTGACCCCACGAGAGAGCCCAGGGTCCAGGAGATCCCATCAGCGCCACCACCCTCCGCCGACCCCCTCTTACCCATCCGCTCGGAGGGATATTCGACTGCAGAGGCATCACGGCAAGGAACAATCGAACACAGCCCCTCTCCCACACCACCCCCCTCCCTGAACAAGGAGCAGGGTGAGGCCATTCGGCCCCTCAGGCCTACTGCGCCATTTAACAAGGTCATGGCCGATCTGATAGTAATCTCAAATCTGAATCCCACCCACCCCCATGATAACCAATCGCCCCCCCTCGCTTACCAAGAATCTATCCAGCTCTGCCTTAAAAATACTCAAAGACTCTGCTTCCACCGCCTTTTGAGGGAGAGAGATCCAAAGACTCACGACCCTCGGAGAGAAAGAATTTCTCCTCATCTCTGTCTTAAATAGGTGACCCCTTATTTTTACACAGTGACCCCTTAGTTCTAGATTCTCCCACAAGAGGAAACATCCTCTCCACATCCACCCTGTCCAGTCCCCTCAGGATCTTAAAGGTTTCAATCGAGTTGCCTCTCGCTCTTCTAAACTCCAGCGGATACAAGCCCAGACTGTCCAACCTTCCCTCATAAGACAACCCACCCATTGCTAGGTCTAGTGAACCTTCTCTGAACTGCTTCCAACGCATTTACATCCTTCCTTAAATAAAGGTGGCCAATACTGTACACAGTCCTCCAGATGTGGTCTCACCAGTGCCCTGTACAACTGAAGCATAAACTCTCTGCTTTTGTACTCATTCAAGTGGAGCCATTGGACAGTGATCACCGGAGCCTGGCTGAACCCACCCTTTAGCAGTGTGGCGCTCCCTCAGCACTGACCCTCCGACAGTGCGGCGCTCCCTCAGCGCTGACCCTCCGACAGTGCGGCGCTCCTTCAGCACTGACCCTCCGACAGTGCGGCGCTCCCTCAGCACTGACCCTCCGACAGTGCGGCGCTCCCTCAGCGCTGACCCTCCGACAGTGCGGCGCTCCCTCAGCACTGACCCTCCGACAGTGCGGCGCTCCCTCAGCGCTGACCCTCCGACAGTGCGGCGCTCCCTCAGCACTGACCCTCCCACAGTGCGGCGCTCCCTCAGCGCTGACCCTCCGACAGCGCGGCGCTCCCTCAGCACTGACCCTCCCACAGTGCGGCGCTCCCTCAGCACTGACCCTCTGACAGTGCTGCGCTCACTCAGCGCTGACCCTCCGACAGCGCGGCGCTCCCTCAGCACTGACCCTCCCACAGTGCGGCGCTCCCTCAGCACTGACCCTCCGACAGTGCGGCGCTCCCTCAGCACTGACCCTCCGACAGTGCGGCGCTCCCTCAGCGCTGACCCTCCGACAGTGCGGCGCTCCCTCAGCACTGACCCTCCGACAGTGCGGCGCTCCCTCAGCACTGACCCTCCGACAGCGCGGCGCTCCCTCAGCACTGACCCTCCGACAGTGCGGCGCTCCCTCAGCACTGACCCTCCGACAGTGCGGCGCTCCCTCAGTACTGACCCTCCGACAGTGCGGCGCTCCCTCAGCACTGACCCTCCGACAGTGCGGCGCTCCCTCAGCGCTGACCCTCCGACAGTGCGGCGCTCCCTCAGCACTGACCCTCCGACAGTGCGGCGCTCCCTCAGCGCTGACCCTCCGACAGTGTGGCGCTCCCTCAGCGCTGACCCTCCGACAGTGCGGCGCTCCCTCAGCGCTGACCCTCCGACAGTGCGGCGATCCCTCAGCGCTGACCCTCCGACAGTGCGGCGCTCCCTCAGCGCTGACCCTCAGACAGTGCGGCGCTCCCTCAGCGCTGACCCTCCGACAGTGCGGCGCTCCCTCAGCGCTGACCCTCCGACAGTGCGGCGCTCCCTCAGCGCTGACCCTCCGACAGTGCGGCGCTCCCTCAGCGCTGACCCTCCGACAGTGCGGCGCTCCCTCAGCGCTGACCCTCCGACAGTGCGGCGCTCCCTCAGCGCTGACCCTCCGACAGTGCGGCGCTCCCTCAGCGCTGACCCTCCGACAGTGCGGCGCTCCCTCAGCGCTGACCCTCCGACAGGGCGGCGCTCACACTGTGCGTCCCGAGGTGTGAGTGAGACCGAGGAGGTTAACGGACTAAGTGCACCTCGCTGCTGTTTTCCAGCCTCTCCGGGAATCCTCCCTTCTATGATGAGTCTGAAGACGAGGAGAACGAGAGCCACAACCGTGCAATATTCCGCAAGATCCTCGCGGGAGAGTTTGAGTTTGAGGCGCCGTACTGGGTGGACATCTCGGGGGCAGGTGAGACAGGGAGTCGCTGGCGGAGAGGCCGAGCCAGAGGGGCTATCTACAAGGGTAAAGAGCCCAGCGCTGCCGGCTGGGATACAGGAGGGCTCTTATTCCAGGAGGAGGAGATCATTCCTGGTGGAAGGGGCTTCTTCATTATGGGAGGGGCCTATTCTATTGTGGGCGGGCTTATGCATTAGGGGAGGTGCTTAGTCATAGTGGAGGGGGGGCTTATCCATTGTAGGAAGAGCCTCTTCATTGTGGGAGGAGCCTTTTGATTGTGGGAGGGGCTTGTTCATTTGTGGGTGGGGCTTATTCATTTACAGGAGGGGCTTATTCATTTGTGGGAGGGGCTTATTCATTTGTGGGAGGGGCTTATTCATTTGTGGGAGGGGCTTATTTGTATGGAGGAGGGGCTTATTAATTTGTGGGAGGGGCTTATTCACTTGCAGGAGGGGCCTGTTCATTTAAGGGCGGGGCTTATCCATTTACGGGGGGCTTAATCATTTGTGGGAGGGGCTTAGTCATTTGTGGGCGGGGCTGATCGATAATGCAATGGGTCTAGTCACGGTGGGAGGAGGTTATTCATTCTGGGTGGGGCCGACCCATTTGTGGGAGTGGCTTATTCATTGTAGGAGGGGCTTATTTCTTGTGGGAGTGGCGTATTCACTGTAGGAGGGGCCTATTCACTGTAGGAGGGGCCTATTCACTGTAGGAGGGGCCTATTCACTGTAGGCGGGGCCTATTCACTGTAGGAGGGGCCTATTCCTTGTGGGAGAGGTGTATTCACTGTAGGAGGGGCCAATCAGTGTAGGAGGGGCCTATTCACTGTAGGAGGGGCCTATTCACAGTGGGAGGGGCCTATTCACGGTGGGAGGGACTTATTCCTTGTGGGAGAGGCGTATTCAGTGTAGGAGGGGCCTATTCATTGGGGCGGGGTTTATTCTATCAGAGGTGTGGCCTGATGATTGGGGGTGTGGTCTACACTTGGAGGCGGGGTTTGTTCCTTCAGGGTGAGGCTGTCCCTGGTGGTGCGATTTAAAAGGGGAGGTTCATTTAAAGGGGAAGTTCGATCATTTCTGTCCCCCGACCCACCCACCCACCCACCCACTCTTTGATCGTCTCCCTCCCTCCCCCCCACGTTCCCGATGTTTTCCAGCCGGGATTCCGAGATTCCGGCCCTGACCTCCTCCTCTCCCTGTTCTAACTTACAGCCAAGGACCTGGTGTGTCGGCTGCTGGAGGTCGATCAGGAGCAGAGAGTCACAGCCTCGGAGGCTCTGGCTCACACCTGGTGAGTGAGTGACCCAGCCTGGGCATGCGACCGGGGTGGGGTGGGGGGGGGGGGGGCGCGCGTGAGCGCACACAGCACAGCAAGATCCCAGCCTCCGTCCCCGGAGTGGGTGGGTGAGTCGGTGGGGTTGGGGCGGGGGGGGGGGGGGGTGGGTGGTGAAGGGGGTCGTTCGAAGCCCTGAGTATTGGCCCAGGATAGGCTGCTAGGTTAGGGCAGGGCCTGAGGTGCTGCCTTCCTTTGTCAAATATCTCGGGGTGGGGGTGGGTGGGAGCAACACAGGGCAGGAAGCCAGCAATGCCCCCATACCCTAGTCAGGGGGGGTGGGGGAGGGGGGGATGGGGGGGGGGGGTGGGGGGGAGGCCAGGGCCAGAGGTGCTGCCTTCCTTTGTCAAATATCTCGGAGTGGGGGTGGGAGGGGAAGGACACAGGGCAGGAAGCCAGCAATGCCCCCATACCCTAGTCCGGGGGGTGGGGGGAGGGAAGGGGGGCATGGGGGGTGGGGGGGGGGGTGTGAGGCCAGGGCCAGAGGTGCTGCCTTCCTTTGTTGAATATCTCGGGGGGGGGGGAGGGGAGGGGAACGACACAGGGCAGGAAGCCAGCAATGCCCCCATACCCTAGTCCGGGGGGTGGGGGGGAGGGGAGGCATGGGGGGGGGAGGCCAGGGCCAGAGGTGCTGCCTTCCTTTGTCGAATATCTTGGGGTGGGAGGGGAAGGACACAGGGCAGGAAGCCAGCAATGCCCCCATACCCCAGTCTGGTGGGGTCAAAGCCCTGGAAAGGGAGGACGCCGAATCTAAACAGAGGGATTGGAAGGGGGGGTGGTGGTGAGGGAGGGAGGGAGGGAGGGAGGGAGGGCCGCTCACTCCCTGTGCTGACCCGTGGGGACCCCCCGGGGCAGGGGGTATCTTGTGGACCGAGGTGCTGCCCGGGGACTGAGCCGCTTGCTTCGCCTCTTTCAGGATCTCTGGAAACGCCGCCCTGGAGAAGGACCTGAAACTCGGAGTCTGTGCCCAGATGGAGAAAAACTTCGCCAAGGCAAAGTGGAAGGTGCGGAGGGGGTGGGGGGTATGGGGGGGAGGGGTGGGGCAGGAGACCAGGGGGGCGGGTGGGGAAGAAATACATTGAAATCATCAATCGAAGCCCCCCCCTGTTGATAGCTAGACTGGTTTCAGCTCCCAGCTCTCGCTGAGCCTGGTGGGAATTATGTGTGATGCCTTGCGTGGCCGAATAGCCGATCGGCGCTCACCATCCAGGCGTGAGGACTGGACCCCTTGTGGTTTCGTTCGACGTACCGGAGAGACATGGAGTCCAGATTGGGGGGTGGGGTGGTCAGGGGAGGGGGGAGCGAGGTACCGGGTGCTGGTAGCACTGTTTCGGTACTGAGGTCCATCTGGACGGTCGAGGCTGCGCCTCCTGCGTGGACGTGAAGGGGTTAACGGTGGTGGGGGGTGCCTGGGAACACACTGGGCCCCCTGCTACCACCTGGTGGTGGGCCAGTGTTACAGCAGCTCTAGTCAGAGAGAGACAGAGAGGGAGCTTTACTCTGTATTTAACCCCATGCTGTACCTGTCCTGGGAGTGTTTGATGGGGACAGTGTAGAGGGAGCTTTACTCTGTATCTTACCCCGTGCTGTACCTGTCCTGGGAGTGTTTGATGGGGACAGTGTAGAGGGAGCTTTACTCTGTATCTAACACCGTGCTGTGCCTGTCCTGGGAGTGTTTGATGGGGACGGTGTAGAGGGAGCTTTACTCTGTATCTAACCCCGTGCTGTACCTGTCCTGGGAGTGTTTGATGGGGACAGTGTAGAGGGAGCTTTACTCTGTATCTAACCCCGTGCTGTACCTGTCCTGGGAGTGTTTGATGGGGACAGTGTAGAGGGAGCTTTACTCTGTATCTAACCCCGTGCTGTACCTGTCCTGGGAGTGTTTGATGGGGACGGTGTAGAGGGAGCTTTACTCTGTATCTAACACCGTGCTGTACCTGTCCTGGGAGTGTTTGATGGGGACGGTGTAGAGGGAGCTTTACCCTGTATCTAACCCCGTGCTGTACCTGTCCTGGGAGTGTTTGATGGGGACAGTGTAGAGGGAGCTTTACTCTGTATCTAACCCCGTGCTGTACCTGTCCTGGGAGTGTTTGATGGGGACGGTGTAGAGGGAGCTTTACTCTGTATCTAACACCGTGCTGTACCTGTCCTGGGAGTGTTTGATGGGGACGGTGTAGAGGGAGCTTTACTCTGTATCTAACCCCGTGCTGTACCTGTCCTGGGAGTGTTTGATGGGGACGGTGTAGAGGGAGCTTTACTCTGTATCTAACCCCGTGCTGTCTGTTATAGAAAGCTATCCGTGCCACTACACTGATGCATCGTCTCCGGAGTACAGAACAGCGCACGTTGCAATGCTCCGGATCGTCTCCCCAACCTGTGGAGAAGATTCTCGGGAGCAGAGACGGGACCTCCAGTGTCGGGGAGACCCCTCTCCCTCACACACTGACTGAAGATTCAACAGATCATCCGGAGAACAGAGACTCCAGTCAGACACACGGCTTGACATTGCAGAGTAGCAAGGAATAGCGGGAGAGAGAGAGAGAGAAAGAGAGGCAGACAGACAGGAAGAGAGAGAGAGAGAGACAAAGAGAGAGGGAGAGACAGAGAGAGAGAGAGAGAGAGAAAGAAAGGGAGACAGACAGACAGAAAGAGAGAGGGGGACAGACGCAGAGAGAGAGAGGTGAAGAGAGAGAGAGGGACAGACAGGGAGAGGAAGAGAGAGACAAACAGACAGAGAGAGAGACAGAGAGAAAGAGACAGATAGGGAGAGACAGGGAGAGAGAGACAGACGGGGAGATGGAGAGAGAGACAGACGGGGAGAGGGAGAGAGACAGACAGGGAGAGAGAGAGACAGACAGAGAGAGAGACAGGGAGAGAGAGAGACAGGGAGAGAGAGAGACAGGGAGAGAGAGAGACAGGGAGAGAGAGAGACAGGGAGAGAGACAGAGAGACAGACAGGGAGAGAGACAGAGAGACAGACAGGGAGAGACAGAGAGAGAGACAGACAGGGAGAGAGAGAGAGACAGACAGGGGGAGAGAGAGAGGGACAGACAGGGGGAGAGAGAGAGGGACAGACAGGGGGAGAGAGAGAGGGACAGACAGGGGGAGAGAGAGACAGAGAGAGAGAGACAGAGAGAGAGAGACAGAGAGAGAGAGACAGAGAGAGAGAGACAGAGAGAGAGACAGACAGGGAGAGAGAGAGACAGACAGGGAGAGGGAGAGAGACAGACAGGGAGAGGGAGAGAGACAGACAGGGAGACACACTGAGAGAGACAGAGAGAGAGACACACTGAGAGAGAGACACACACAGAGAGACAGAGAGGTATTGTGATGGTTGTGATGAAGGGTGTGATATTTGTGAGATGTGCTGTCTGTACCCAGGGTCTCCCAATATTAAATCTGAATTTAGCAGCTTCCTGTGAACTCTGTCAGCCGTCCACAAGCAGCTACCCCTAACTAATACCGAGAAACATCCCCACTTACAATACCCAGCACAATAGGTCACTCTATACCTTCCCATCTCTCTCTGTCTCTCACCGTCTCTCTGCCTCTCTCCGTCTCTCTGCCTCTCTCCGTCTCTCTGCCTCTCTCCGTCTCTCTCTGTCTCTCACCGTCTCTCTGTCTCTCACCGTCTCTCTGTCTCTCACCCGTCTCTCCCGTCCTGCTCTCACCGTCTCTCTGCCTCTCACCGTCTCTCTGCCTCTCACCGTCTCTCTGTCTCTCACCGTCTCTCTGCCTCTCACCGTCTCTCTGCCTCTCACCGTCTCTCTCTCTCTGTCTCTCACCGTCTCTCTGCCTTTCACCGTCTCTCTCTCTCTGTCTCTCACCGTCTCTCTGCCTCTCACCGTCTCTCTCTCTCTCTGTCTCTCACCGTCTCTCTGCCTCTCACCGTCTCTCTGTCTCTCACCGTCTCTCTGCCTCTCACCGTCTCTCTGTCTCTCACCATCTCTCTACCTCTCACCGTCTCTCTCTCTCTGTCTCTCACCGTCTCTCTCTCTCTGTCTCTCACCGTCTCTCTCTCTCTGTCTCTCACCGTCTCTCTGCCTCTCACCGTCTCTCTCTCTCTCTGTCTCTCACCGTCTCTCTGCCTCTCACCGTCTCTCTCTCTCTCTGTCTCTCACCGTCTCTCTGCCTCTCACCGTCTCTCTGCCTCTCACCGTCTCTCTCTCTGTCTCTCACCGTCTCTCTGCCTCTCACCGTCTCTCTGTCTCTCACCGTCTCTCTGTCTCTCACCGTCTCTCTGCCTCTCTCCGTCTCTCTCTCTCTGTCTCTCACCGTCTCTCTGTCTCTCACCGTCTCTCTCTCTCTGTCTCTCACCGTCTCTCTCTCTCTGTCTCTCACCGTCTCTCTCTCTCTGTCTCTCTCCGTCTCTCTTCTCTCTGTCTCTCTCCGTCTCTCCTCTCTGTGTCTCTCACCGTCTCTCTGTCTCTCTGCTTCTCTCCGTCTCTCTGCCTCTCTCCGTCTCTCTGCCTCTCTCCGTCTCTCTGCCTCTCTCCGTCTCTCCGTCTCTCTGCCTCTCTCCCCGTCTCTCTGTCTCTCACCGTCTCTCTGCCTCTCTCCGTCTCTCTCTCTCTCACCGTCTCTCTGCCTCTCACCGTCTCTCTCTCTGTCTCTCACCGTCTCTCTGCCTCTCACCGTCTCTCTGCCTCTCTCCGTCTCTCTCTCTCTCTCCGTCTCTCTGCCTCTCACCGTCTCTCTCTCTCTGCCTCTCACCGTCTCTCTGCCTCTCACCGTCTCTCTGCCTCTCTCCGTCTCTCTGCCTCTCACCGTCTCTCTGCCTCTCACCGTCTCTCTGCCTCTCCGTCTCTCTGCCTCTCACCGTCTCTCTCTCTCTGTCTCTCACCGTCTCTCTGTCTCTCTCACCGTCTCTCTGCCTCTCACCGTCTCTCTGCCTCTCCGTCTCTCTCTCTCTCTCCGTCTCTCTCTCTCTCTCCGTCTCTCTCTCTCTCTCCGTCTCTCTCTCTCTCTCCGTCTCTCTCTCTCTCTCCGTCTCTCTCTCTCTCTCCGTCTCTCTCTCTCTCTCCGTCTCTCTGCCTCTCACCGTCTCTCTGCCTCTCACCGTCTCTCTGCCTCTCACCGTCTCTCTCTCTGTCTCTCTCTCTGCCTCCCTCCGTCTCTCTCTCTCTCCCTCCGTCTCCCTCTCTCTGCCTCTCTCCGTCTCTCTCTCTCTCTGCCTCTCTCCGCCCCTTTCCGTCTCTCTCTCTCTCTCTCTGCCTCCCTCCGTCTCCCTCTCTCTGCCTCTCTCCGTCTCCCTCTCTCTGCGTCTCTCCTATACTA
>NW_027600614.1:10000-12569 GCF_964194155.1 Cetorhinus maximus | reverse complement strand
AGACAAAGTGTTTTCACGAGAAATGGTTAACCAATTGGACTTAGTCTCTGGCAGAGAGACAAAGTGTATTCACGAGAAATGGTTAACCAATTGGACTTAGTCTCTGGCAGAGAGGCAAAGTGTTTTCACGAGAAATGGATAACCAATTGGACTTAGTCTCTGGCAGAGAGGCAAAGCGTTTTCAAGAGAAATGGTTAACCAATTGGACTTAGTCTCTGGCAGAGAGGCAAAGCGTTTTCCTGAGAAATGGTTAACCAATTGGACTTAGTCTGTGAACGGCAGGCAAATTGCGGCCATGAGAAATGGTTAACCAATTGGACTTAGTCTCTGGCAGAGAGTCAAAGTGTTTTCCTGAGAAATGGTTAACCAATTGGACTTAGTCTCTGGCGGAGAGGCAAAGTGTTTCCCGTTGTAATGGTTGGCCAATGCACTTCGGATTGCGTTGGTAGGCCGTGGAAAGTGGCTCTTGGGCCCGCGAGAGCAAAATCCGTGCGCAGACGGAAGTCCATGAGGTCAGATCCGAGGCCTTTACCCGGCACCCGGTGGGGGTATTCCCGCAGAGAGTAGCGGGTGTGCCCGGCGACGGGTCAAGTTGCAATTTCTGGCATACCACTCCTGGAGCTCGTTAATGAGTTCCCCTCGGAAGTCCCGATGAGAAAATGGCAAAATGGCGTTTTGCGGGCTTTGGGGCCTCCTGGACGGTAGGACTACCGCCCGACCTTACGGTTGCAATTGTTGGCAGGGGAGGTTGGCGGGGTACCCGGAGATTTTCGGGGACACGATTTTCAGAACATTTTCAGACAACGGTCACACTTTAAAAATGCCCAGAAAAGTGCGACTTTGAGGGTGGTAAGCGTTTTCAAATAGAATACCTTTCAAAGAGCTCTCGGAAGTCCTATATGAGGATTTAAGATGAATTTGTGCGGGCTTTCCGAACTCCGTTGTCGGTCTGAAATATCGGCCAGGGTCCAGACCGGTGGTAACCCTGGTTTAATAAACATGGCGTGTGGCGAAAAGAACAGACAAAATGACAAAGTGTCAAATATATATATACATGTGTATTTATGAACAAAAAAAATCACAAAGTGTCACCTGGCGGTGTACTTGATGATGAAAAATAAAAATACAAAGTCTGTTCACAGGCACCTTTGGGGCGGGGGTGCCTGAGTCCCCTTGGGTTGCACACTATAGAGTGTTTGACATGGACAGAGTCAACACTGTGTGCGTGCCCAGAACCCTTTTGAACGCAGGCGACGCACGCCGGTCGGCATTTCCTCTCCGTGCGAGCGCCAACAGGTTGCTTCCGTTGTTTTACAAATAAGAAAATTGTATTTATGAGCAGCAAAAAAAAAAAATCACAAAGTTTCACCTGGCGGTGTACTTGATGATGAGAAATAAAAATACAAAGCCTGTTCGCAGGCACCTAGGGGGCGGGCGGGGTGCCTGAGTCCCCTTGGGTTGCACACTGTAGTGTTTGACATGGGCAGAGTCAGCACTGTGTGCGTGCCCAGAACCGATGTGAAAGCAGGCGACGCACGCCAGTCGGCATTTCCTAGCCGTGCGAGCGCCAACATGTTGCTTCCGATGTTTTACAAATAAGAAAACTGTATTTATGAGCAAAAAAAATCACAAAGTGTCACCTGGCGGTGTACTTGATGATGAATAATAAAAATACAAAGCCTGTTCACAGGCACCTAGGGGGCGGGCGGGGTGCCTGAGTCCCCTTGGGTTGCACACTGTAGTGTTTGACATGGGCAGAGTCAGCACTGTGTGCGTGCCCAGAACCGTTTTGAACGCAGGCGACGCACGCCAGTCGGCATTTCCTAGTCGTGCGAGCGCCAACATGTTGCTTCCGTTGATTTACAAATAAGAGAACTGTATTTATGAGCAATAAAAATCACAAAGTGTCACCTGGCGGTGTACTTGATGATGAAAAATAAAAATACAAAGCCTGTTCACAGGCACCTAGGGGGCGGGCGGGGTGCCTGAGTCCCCTTGGGTTGCACACTGCAGTGTTTGACATGGGCAGAGTCAACACCGTGTGCGTGCCCAGAACCGTTTTGAACGCAGGCGACGCACGCCAGTCGGCATTTCCTAGCCGTGCGAGCGCCAACAGGTTGCTTCGGTTGTTGCAAAAGTAAGAAAATTGCACCGCTGCGGACCACCCCTCCACCCGCGGTTGAACCAGTACCCGAGCGAGGCCACGCTGGCTCCGAAAGCAGACGTGTGCTCGGTGGCGGGGAAGCGGTGTGCGTGTGTCTCGCTCCTCAAAGGAAAGATGCGGTGCTAGGTGTCCGATGCGGTAGGGCCCTCGGCCGGCCAGCGCGTATGCTGGCGCTGAGGCTGAGCGGAATACCCTCGCTCTTCTGTTTCCTGCGGGTCACAGACGGACACATTAGCATGTTCGAGTGGTGGCTGGCGCACCTCTCGAAGCCACAGCGCCTTGTGAGGCCGAGGCGCCGATAATGTTAAACGAGTGGCACGATTTTCCAGTGAAGGAACGGGTGTTGGATCGCCAGGTCCGCCGCCTTCACCCGAGTGTGTGATGCAGCTAGCACACCGGGTGCCC
>NW_027600613.1:0-12602 GCF_964194155.1 Cetorhinus maximus | reverse complement strand
GAGAGTGTATGTGTGTGTGTGTTTGTGTGTGAGAGAGTATGTGTGTGTGTGTTTGTAGGTGTGTGAGAGAGTGTATGTTTGTGGGTGTGTGAGAGAGTGTATGTTTGTGGGTGTGTGAGAGAGTGTATGTGTGTGTGTATGTGTTTGTGTGTGTGTGTGTGTTTGTGTGTGTGTGAGAGAGTGTATGTGTGTGTGTGTTTGTAGGTGTGTGAGAGAGTGTATGTTTGTGTGTGTGTGTGAGAGAGTGTATGTTTGTGTGTGTGTGAGAGAGTGTATGTGTGTGTGTGTTTGTAGGTGTGTGAGAGAGTGTATGTGTGTGTAGTTTGTGGGTGTGTGAGAGAGTGTATGTGTGTATGTTTGTGGGTGTGTGAGAGAGTGTATGTGTGTGTGTTTGTGTGTGTGTGAGAGAGTGTATGTGTGTGTGTGTTTGTAGGTGTGTGAGAGAGTGTATGTGTGTGTATGTTTGTGGGTGTGTGAGAGTGTGTTTGTGTGTGTGTTGTGTGTGTGTGAGAGAGTGTATGTGTGTGTGTGTTTGTAGGTGTGTGAGAGAGTGTATGTGTGTGTATGTTTGTGAGTGTATGAGAGAGTGTGTGTGTGTGTGTTGTGTGTGTGTGAGAGAGTGTAGGTGTGTGAGAGAGTGTGTGTATGTGTGTGTGTGTTTGTAGGTGTGTGAGAGAGTGTATGTGTGGTGTGTGTGTGTGAGTGTGAGAGAGATATCTAGATGTAGAATCAGAGAATAATACAGCAAGGCAGGAGGCCATTCAGTCCATCGTGCCAGTCTGCTGGCTCTTTGAACGAGCTATCCAGTGAGGCTGGGCGGTCTCTGGTGCAGTGGGTTAATGTCCCTGCCTCTGAGCCTTCAGCTCCGGGTTCGAGTCCCGCTCCAGGACCTGGCGGCCAAGAGAGGTTCCTTCATAACATGGCCAAAACAGGCTGTGTATCCACTTGTGAATCCTTGCGACGCACACCGACGGCTGGTGGTCAGGATGGGGGAGAGTCCTGGTCACCATGTGCAGGAGAGAACATTGGCGTGTTTACCACCACTGCCCACAGCAGCATGTTCGAGTGGATGTTACCACAGCAACCTGACCTCGCGGAGTGCCCTGTAACACTCCATTAATCCCACCAACCTCTTGTTTGTTCCTCTCTGCCCTGCGAGTGTCTCTTTGACAAGCATTGAAAGTTCCTATTGAATCTGCTTCCACCGCCCTTTCAGGCAGCGCCTTCCAGATCACAACAACTCGCTGTGTAAATAAAAAACAAATTCTCCTCATCTCCCCCTCTGGTTCTTTCCCCGATTCTCTTCAATCTGTGTCCCCCTCTGGTTACCGACCCTCCTGCCCAGTGGAAACAGTTTCTCCTTATTGACTCTGTCCAAACCCCCTTCCTGATTCCGAACGTCTCGATTCAATCTCCAGGCTACGCAGTGTTGTTGCTGAGCCGGTGTGTTTGGAGCGTAAGCCTGGCTGCTGGTTCTGGAGATGTCTCACCAGCGTTTGGAGGGTTCGATTACGAGGGGAGGTGGCGTAAGCGAGGGTTGTGTTCAAGGTGAAAGGGTGATTGGATTGAAGTTATTACTGGGGGTAGATCGAGAGAAACTGTTTCCCCCACAGGGTGAGAGTGTCTGGCCCAAGGGGGCAGGGGGAGGAGGGGGAAGAAGGTCAACATCGGAACGAGGGCTTCAGGGACAGATTGACGAGTTGCTCCCTCACAGCAAGGCCGGTGGGAGTGAGGGACCTCTCACCCACAGGAAGAGAGAGACCACCGGCCTTGCTCATCGTTTTAAATCGGAAAGCTCTGTTAGACTGGGATGTGGAGCCGGGGCAAAGTGGGGTGTAAATCAGCCAGGATCTCATTGAACAGGCAGGATGGGCCGAATGGCCTCCTCCTGTTTCTGACCCCCTCCCCATCCCAAGCTTCCCATTGCTGGGGGAATGGAGGGGGAGGTGGGGGAGAACAGTTCCAGTCCCTGATCCTCACCCCCTGGCACCGCCCGCCCCCCCGCCCCCGACCCGCACAGCTTACAGCAGCGCTGGCTATTCCACTGCGTAAGGCATCGCTGCCAAGCTCACAATCCTCACCTGTCGCCTGCCTCGAGTCGGGAGCGGGGAGATGTCCGGATAGGGATCCGGAGCATGTTTCTAGGGAAAGGTGCTAGCGAGGGAGTGGGGGTGGGGGTGAGTTAGGAAGGTGGAACCGGGCTATCAGAGCGGACTGAAGACATCCACAAGTAAAGCAAAGTGAAGAGTAGCCCAGGGATAACGCACATTGTGACTGAAGATCCAATGACAGGACAGAGAGAGATCCAACAGTGTGAGAGTTATTTCCACACTCGGGGTCAAAGACAGCGGGAGGGGAGAGTCCGGGGAGCATAAAGCCCTTCCGGACATTATCTGAGGGACGGGCTCTCTCAAACATGGCGAGTGGGGAGTTCATCACTGAACCCCACAAATCATTCATTGATGTAGAAGTTACAATATTTCTCCAAGACCATCCCCCTAATCCCCTAACTCCCCCATCAAAGACCATCCCTCTAATCCCCTAACTCCCCCATCGAAGCCCATCCCTCTAATCCCCTAACTCTCCCATCGAAGACAATCCCTCTAATCCCCTAACTCTCCCATCAAAGACAATCCCTCTAATCCCCTAACTCTCCCATCGAAGACCATCTCTCTAATCCCCTAACCCTCCCATCGAAGACAATCCCTCTAATCCCCTAACTCCCCCATTGAAGACCCTCCCTCTAATCCCCTAACTCTCCCATCGAAGACCATCCCTCTAATCCCCTAACTCTCCCATCAAAGACAATCCCTCTAATCCCCTAACTCTCCCATCGAAGACCATCCCTCTAATCCCCTAACTCCCCCATCGAAGCCCATCCCTCTAATCCCCTAACTCTCCCATCGAAGACCATCCCCCTAATCCCCTAACTCCCCCATCAAAGACCATCCCCCTAATCCCCTAACTCCCCCATCAAACCCCCTCCCTCTAATCCCCTAACTCCCCCATCAAAGACCATCCCTCTAATCCCCTAACTCTCCCATTGAAGACCCTCCCTCTAATCCCCTAACTCTCCCATTGAAGACCCCCCTCTAATCCCCTAACTCTCCCATCAAAGACCCTCCCTCTAATCCCCTAACCCTCCCATCGAAGACCATCCCTCTAATCCCCTAACTCTCCCATTGAAGACCATCCCTCTAATCCCCTAACCCTCCCATCGAAGACCATCCCTCTAATCCCCTAATTCCCCCATCAAAGACCCTCCCTCTAATCCCCTAACTCTCCCATCAAACCCCCTCCCTCTAATCCCCTAACTCCCCCATCAAAGGCCATCCCTCTAATCCCCTAACTCTCTCATTGAAGACCCTCCCTCTAATCCCCTAACTCTCCCATTGAAGACCCCCCTATAATCCCCTAACTCTCTCATTGAAGACCCTCCCTTTAGTCCCCTAACCCTCCCATCAAAGACCATCCCTCTAATCCCCTAACTCTCCCATCGAAGACCATCCCTCTAATCCCCTAACTCTCCCATCGAAGACCCTCCCTCTAATCCCCTAACTCCCGCATCAAAGACCCTCCCTCTAATCCCCTAACTCTCCCATTGAAGACCATCCCTCTAATCCCCTAACCCTCCCATCGAAGACCATCCCTCTAATCCCCTAATTCCCCCATCAAAGACCCTCCCTCTAATCCCCTAACTCTCCCATCAAAGACCCTCCCTCTAATCCCCTAACTCTCCCATCAAAGACCCTCCCTCTAATCCCCTAAAGTGATGTGATGGGTTGTGTGAAGCTCTTTGTAGGTCATGTTTCTAAATGACTGAGTTGGTTTTGGAGGGATAGTGATTGTGTGGGTTAGTTTAGAAAGTGATGGGGTGGTGGGGGTGTGACCACAGTTCTCAGCTTCAGTTACATATGGCAATAATTCCTGTTAACTGAGCTAGTTTGGCACCATGTTCAATTAGAGATTGCTCATGTACACAGAGCAACAGTGGGTCCATCAAACTGCAACTAGATCCCTGGGATCAGCAGACCATCCAACACAGAGTGTTACTGTACAAGATCACATCTTAGATAGAGAGTAAAACTCCACTACACTGTCCCCGTCAAACACTCCCAGGACAGCTACAGCACGGGGTTAGATACAGAGTAAAGCTCCCTCTACACCGTCCCCATCAAACACTCCCAGGACAGGTACAGCACGGGGTTAGATACAGAGTAAAGCTCCCTCTACATTATTGCATGAAATAGGCTGTTTAATGACCTAGATAGCGAGATTATTGGTGATGTTGATTGGGGTCAATGTGGGGCCCCGGACACATGCTCCCCCACTCCGACCTCCCTGCTCTTCGTCCAATAGCGACCATGGGATCTTTTACATCCAGCTGAGAGGGCAGACAGGGGTTTAACATCTCATCCAAAAGGTACTGACCCTCTGACAGTTTGGCAGTCCCTCAGTACTGACCCTCCGACAGTGCGGCGCTCCCTCAGTACTGACCCTCCGACAGTGCAGCACTCCCTCAGTACTGACCCTCCGACAGTGCGGCGCTCCCTCAGTACTGACCCTCCGACAGTGCGGCGCTCCCTCAGTACTGACCCTCCGACAGTGCGGCGCTCCCTCAGTACCGACGCTCCGACAGTGCGGCGCTCCCTCAGTACCGACCCTCCGACAGTGCAGCACTCCCTCAGTACTGACCCTCCGACAGTGCGGCACTCCCTCAGTACTGACCCTCCGACAGTGCGGCACTCCCTCAGTACTGACCCTCCGACAGTGCGGCACTCCCCCAGTGCTGACCCTCCGACAGTGCAGCACTCCCTCAGTACTGACCCTCCGACAGTGTGGCACTCCCTCAGCACTGACCCTCCGACAGTGCGGCGCTCCCTCAGTACTGACCCTCCAACAGTGCGGCACGCCCTCAGTACTGACCCTCCGACAGTGCAGCACTCCCTCAGTACTGACCCTCCGACAGTGCGGCACTCCCTCAGTACTGACCCTCCGACAGTGCAGCACTCCCTCAGTACTGACCCTCCGACAGTGCGGCACTCCCTCAGCACTGACCCTCCGACAGTGCGGCGCTCCCTCAGTACTGACCCTCCAACAGTGCGGCACGCCCTCAGTACTGACCCTCCGACAGTGCAGCACTCCCTCAGTACTGACCCTCCGACAGTGCGGCACTCCCTCAGTACTGACCCTCCGACAGTGCAGCACTCCCTCAGTACTGACCCTCCGACAGTGTGGCACTCCCTCAGCACTGACCCTCCGACAGTGCGGCGCTCCCTCAGTACTGACCCTCCGACAGTGCGGCACTCCCTCAGTACTGACCCTCCGACAGTGTGGCACTCCCTCAGCACTGACCCTCCGACAGTGCGGCGCTCCCTCAGTACTGACCCTCCGACAGTGCGGCACTCCCTCAGTACTGACCCTCCGACAGTGCAGCACTCCCTCAGTACTGACCCTCCGACAGTGCGGCACTCCCTCAGTACTGACTCTCCGACAGTGTGGCACTCCCTCAGCACTGACCCTCCAACAGTGCGGCGCTCCCTCAGTACTGACCCTCCGACAGTGCGGCACGCCCTCAGTACTGACCCTCCGACAGTGCGGCACTCCCTCAGTACTGACCCTCCGACAGTGCGGCACTCCCTCAGTACTGACCCTCCGACAGTGCAGCACTCCCTCAGTACTGACCCTCCGACAGTGGGGCACTCCCTCAGCACTGACCCTCCGACAGTGCGGCGCTCCCTCAGTACTGACCCTCCGACAGTGCGGCTCTCCCTCAGTACTGACCCTCCGACAGTGGGGCACTCCCTCAGCACTGACCCTCCGACAGTGCGGCGCTCCCTCAGTACTGACCCTCCGACAGTGCGGCGCTCCCTCAGTACTGACCCTCCGACAGTGTGGCACTCCCTCAGTACTGACCCTCCGACAGTGCGGCACTCCCTCAGTACTGACCCTCCGACAGTGCGGCGCTCCCTCAGTACTGACCCTCCAACAGTGTGGCACTCCCTCAGTACTGACCCTCCGACATTGTGGCACTCCCTCAATACCTGCGCTGGGAATATTAGCCTGCATTATGGACTGAACTGTCTGGAGAGGGGACTCAAACCCATGACCTTCTGAACCAATCAGTTTCCACCTCTGAGAGGAAGCTATTTTTGCGGAGAATTTTACTCATTGGCTCCTCACCTGCCCGATTGAAGTGTTCAGGAAGTGCACTAAAATGAAAGCCATTGATGGATGGTCCCTTACCTGCCCTGGGACCAATCCAGTGATTGATGAACAGACTCTTGCCTGCCCTGGGACCAATATGTGATTGATGGACTGCCCTGGGAACAATGCAGTGATTGATGGATGGTCCCTTACCTGTCTTGGGAATGATGAAGTGATTGATGGATGGTCTCTTACCTGCCCTGGGAACAATGCAGTGATTGATGGATGGTCCCTTCCCTGTGCAGGGTGCAATGCAGTGATTGATGGACGGTCCCTTGCCTGCCCTGGAACAATGCAGTGATTGATGGACGGTCCCTTGCCTGCCCTGGAACAATGCAGCGATTGATGGACGGTCCCTTGCCTGCCCTGGAACAATGCAGCGATTGATGGACGGTCCCTTGCCTGCTCTGGAACAATGCAGTGATTGATGGACGGCCCCTTACCTGCCTTTGAATAATGCAGTGATTGATGGACGGTCCCTTGCCTGCCCTGGAACAATGCAGCGATTGATGTACAGTCCCTTGCCTGCTCTGAAACAATGCAGTGATTGATGGACGGCCCCTTGCCTGCTCTGGAGCAATGCAGTGATTGATGTACGGTCCCTTGCCTGCTCTGAAACAATGCAGTGATTGATGGACGGTCCCTTACCTGCCTTTGAATAATGCAGCGATTGATGGACGGTCCCTTGCCTGCCCTGGAACAATGCAGTGATTGATGGACAGTCCCTTACCTGCCCTGGAACAATGCAGTGATTGATGGACGGCCCCTTGCCTGCCCTGGAACAATGCAGCGATTGATGGACGGTCCCTTGCCTGCCCTGGAACAATGCAGCGATTGATGGACGGTCCCTTGCCTGCCCTGGAACAATGCAGCGATTGATGGACAGTCCCTTACCTGCCCTGGAACAATGCAGTGATTGATGGACAGTCCCTTACCTGCCCTGGAACAATGCAGTGATTGATGGACAGTCCCTTACCTGCCCTGGAACAATGCAGAGTAAATGGAATATGACAGTCCCTTTGTCTCTTCACTTCATCCTGATCACAAACACCTTCACACGTGTGCTGCCTTCTCCTGACCCTCCGACTCATCCCTCTCTGCCGCAATTAACTGACTGTGTCTACTGAAAAACACAAACCAGATTCCCGACACTGGAATGGATGAATATGAAATAGATAGAGAGACGGATAGACAGAATAATAGAGATAGAGAGAGAAAGAGATTGATTGAGATATAGATAGGTAGAGATAATAGAGAGAGGGAGAGAGATAGAGAGAGATAGATATATATATAGAGAGAGAGAGAGAGAAAAAGATAGATAGAGATATAAAGCGAGATAGAGAGAGAGGGATAGAAAGATATATATAGAAAGAGATAGAGAGAGAGAGGTAGAGTGAGATAGATAGAGCAAGGCAGATAGAGAGAGAGATAGAGATAGCGAGACAGATAGAGAGATAGATAGAGAGAAACATAGATAGGGAGAGGTAGAGATATGGATGAAGAGATAGAGAGAGAGAGACAGATAGAGAGACATAGAGACATGGATAGATAAAGAGAGAGATAGAGAGATAGATACAGAGAGAGATAGACAGTGATATGGATAGATGGAGGGAGATAGAGAGAGACAGAGATAGATAGATAGATAGAGATATGGATAGATGGATGGAGAGAGAGAGAGAGATAGAGATATGGATAAATGGATGGAGAGAGAGAGATAGAGATATGGATAGATAGATGGAGAGAGAGATATGGATAAATAATGGAGAGAGAGAAATAGAGATATGGATAGATAGATGGAGAGAGAGATATGGATAAATGGATGGAGAGAGAGAGATAGAGATATGGATAGATAGATGGAGAGAGAGATATGGATAAATGATGGAGAGAGAGAAATAGAGATATGGATAGATAGATGGAGAGAGAGATATGATAAATGGATGGAGAGAGAGATGGAGAGATGGAGAGCTAACTGGTTGGCCTATTGATAAACCATTCTGGCAGCAGGTGCTGGTATGTGATGGCGACACAGATAAAAGCAGTGATTATAATTGATAACATTGTTATAGACAATCACTCAGATAAAAATCAAGTCTAACATAAGAAAAGGATTGCGCAATTATGAACTCTTCAACATACAAATCATTACAGGACATTGCAAAATGCAGGTCTCCTTCGTTTCCAGAATAGAAGCGATTGGTAGCCTGCACTCTGCAGTTTGTATTGAAGTCCTTAGACTGTATATTGTCAGCCTGTGTTTATCAAATTCTCAAGCATTTCCATCCTGTTTCTGAGTTTTATAGAGCAGGGGATTGGGCTGTCTCGAGTCAAAATCTATATCCGATTTCTGGAATGGTGTCTTTTCTCCTTAATTCCCTCACACATTTGGCTTTTGTGTGGCTGTGACGCGATAGTGGCAATGGGAGATGGGCTTCAAGAGTTTTCTAGTGAAACTCAGACAAAGCTTTCTCTGCCTTTCAGCAAGGGAGCACAACCCGAGTTGTCTGAATGTGACAAAGCAGCTTTGGTACGCGTTACCCAGGATCAGTGCTCGTTTCTGAGCACTCTCGAGCTTCTTCACATCCCCTTGGGTAAATCCACATGGCGCACTCAGCAGTGGGTCTTATGTAACGACTAAACACAGTGAAGGGGAGAGTTGGAGTTATGTTGGGTTGCTTAGAGAGCACATGGCAGGTGAAGAATTCCTCTCAAGCACTTGGCGTGCTTGGGTTAATCCCATTTGAGGTGCTGTTGGATGGCGTTGCCTAACAGCTGGATGCTGACTTTGGGGATCGTCTGAACTGATGAGAGGTTTGCGGGGGTTGGTGCTCGGGGGCTGTACGTGAAATGCGGCTCCTTAATTGCTGGGAGGTGGCTGTGTATTGGTGAGACCGGTAATCCAGAGGCTCAGACTCTCTCTGCTACAACAACACTGTGTGTTGAAAAGCGTTTAAACATTGTAAAACATCCCGATTGTCCCCTCACAGGAGCCATTGTCAAACTAAATATTGACCCTGAGACACACAGGCAGATATCAGGGTCAGGCCACCAAAAGCTCAGTCAAAGAGGTCGGTTTTAAAGAGTGGCTTAAAGGAGGAGTAAAAGGAAAGGGAAGCATTCGTAAGGGCTAGAAGGCTGGGAACAGATGAAGCCCGTGGAGAATATAAAGAAAGTAGGAAGAAACTTAAGCAAGGAGTCAGGAGGGCTAAAAGGGGTCATGAAAAGTCACTGGCAACCAGGATTAAGGAAAATCCCAAGGCCTTTTAAACATATGTAAAAAGCAAGAGGGTAACCAGGGAAAGGGTAGGCCCACTCAGAGACAGAGGTGGGAATCTGTGTGTGGAGCCAGAAGAAATGAGAGAGATACTAAATGAATACTTCTCATCAGTATTCACCAAAGAGAAGGACTTAGCGGTTGATTTGTCTCGGGAAGAGTGTGTAGAAAGCCTGGATCATGTTGAGATCAAAAAAGAGGAGGTGTTAGGCGTCTTGAAGAATATTAAGGTGGATAAGTCCCCAGGGCCAGTTGGGATCTACCCCAGAGTACTGAGGGAGGCAAGGGAGGAGATTGCTGGGGCCTTGACAGAAATCTTTGTATCCTCACTGGCTACGGGTGAGGTCCCAGGGGATTGAAGAATGGCCAATGTTGTTCCATTGTTTAAGAAGGGTAGCAGTGATAATCCAGGAAATTACAGGCCGGTGAGCCTTACGTCAGTGGTAGGGAAATTATTGGAGAAGATTCTTCGTGACAGGATTTACTACCATTTGGAAGCAAATGGGCGTATTAGTGAGAGGCAGCATGGTTTTGTGAAGGGGAGGTCGTGTCTCACTAACTTGATTGAGTTTTTCGAGGAAGTGACAAAGATGATCGACGATGGAAGGGTAGTGGATGTTACATACATGGATTTCAGTAAGGCCTTTGACAAGATCCCTCATGGCAGACTGGTACAGAAGGTAAAGTCGCTCGGGATCAGAGATGAGCTGGCAAGATGGATACAGAATTGGCTTGGTCATAGAAGACAGAGGGTAGCAGTGGAAGGGTGCTTTTCTGAATGGAGAGCTGTGACTAGTGGAGTTCCGCAGAGATCAGTGCTGGGACCTTTGCTGTTTGTGGTATACATAAATGATTTGGAGGAAAATGTAACTGGGCTAATTAGTAAGTTTGCAGACGACACTAAGGTTGGAGGAGTTGCAGATAGTGAAGAGGATTGTCAAAGGGTACAACGGGATATAGATCGGTTGGAGACTCTGGCGGAGAAATGGCAGATGGAGTTTAATCCGGACAAATGCGAGGTAATGCATTTTGGAAGGTCTAATACAGGCAGGAATTATACAGTAAATGGCAGAACCCTTAAGTGCATCGACGGGCAGAGGGATCTGGGTGTACAGGTCCACAGGTCACTGAAAGTGGCAACGCAGGTGGATAAGGTAGTCAGGAAGGCATATGGCATGCTTGCCTTCATTGGCAGGGGTATTGAGTATAAAAGCTGGGAAGTCATGCTGCAGCTGTATAGAACCTGGGTTAGGCCACACTTGGAATATTGCGTGCAATTCTGGTCACCACATTACCAGAAGGATATGGAGGCATTGGAGAGGGTGCAGAGGAGGTTTACCAGGATGCTGCCTGGCCTGGAGGTTATTAGCTATGAGGAGAGGTTGGAGAAACTCGGATTGTTCTCACTAGAGTGACGGAGATTGAGGGGCAACTTGTTAGAAGTTTACAAAATTATGAGTGGCATGGACAGAGTAGATAGTCAGAAGCTTTTTCCCAGGGTGGAAGAGTCAATTACTCGGGGACATAGATATAAGGTGAGAGGAGAAAACTATAGAGGTGACGCACGGGGCAAGTTTTTTACGCAGAGGGTAGTGAGTGTCTGGAATTCGCTGCCAGAGGAGGTGGTGGAAGCAGGTACGATAGTGGGGTTTAAGAGGCAGCTTGACAAATACATGAATAGGATGAGAATAGAGGGATAGGGACCCCGGAAGAGCGAAATGTTTTAGTTGACGGGCAATATGATCGGCACAGGCTTGGAGGGCCGAAGGGCCTGTTGCTGTGCTGTACTTCATTTTGTTCTTTGAGAGAGCGAGAAAGAGAGAGAGAGAGGCGGTGAGGGTTAGGGAGGGGATTCCAGAGCTCAGGGCCCCCAGGCAGCTGAAGGCACGGCCGCCAATGGTGGAGCGATGGGAATCGGGGGATGGTCAAGAGGCCAGAATTGGAGGAGCGCAGAAACCTCGGAGGGTTTTAGGGGCTGGAGGAGAAGACAGAGATAAGGAGGGGTGTAGGGGCTGGAGGAGGTTACAGAGATAGGGAGGGGTGTAGGGGCTGGAGGAGGATACAGAGATAGGGAGGGGGGGAAGGGGCTGGAGGAGGTTACAGAGATAGGGAGGGGTGTAGGGGCTGGAGGATGTTACAGAGATAGGGAGGGGTGTAACGGCTGTTGGAGGTTACAGAGATAGGGAGGGATCTAGGGGCTGGAGGAGGTTACAGAGATAGGGAGGGGTGTAGGGGCTGGAGGAGGTTACAGAGATAGGGAAGGGTGTAGGGGCTGGAGGAGGTTACAGAGATAGGGAGGGTTGTAGGAGCTGGAAGAGGTTACAGAGATAGGGAGGGGTGTAGGGGCTGTAAGAGGTTACAGAGATAGGAAGGGGTGTTGGGGCTGGAGGAGGTTATAGAGATAGGGAGGTTTGTAGTGGTTGGAGGAGATTACAGAGATAGGGAGGGGTGTAGGGGCTGGAGGAGGTTACAGAGAAAGGGAGGCTTGATGGGACTGGAGGAGGTTACAGAGACAGGGAGGGGTGTACGGGCTGGAGTAGGTTACAGTGATAGGGAGGCGTGCTGGGGCTGGAGGAGGTTACAGAGATAGGGAGGGGTGTAGGGACTGGAGGAGCTTACAGAGATAGGGAGGGGTGTAGGGGCTGGAGGAGCTTACAGAGATAGGGAGGGGTGTAGGGGCTGGAGGAGGTTACAGAGATAGGGAGGGGTGTAGGGGCTAGAGGAGGTTACAGAGATAGGGAGGGGTGTAGGGGCTGGAGGAGGTTACAGAGATAGGGAGGGGTGTAGGAGCTGGAGGAGGTTACAGAGATAGGGAGGGGTGTAGGGGCGGGAGGAGGTTACTAAGATAGGGAGGGGTGAAGGGGCTGGAGGAGGTTACAGAGATAGGGAGGGGTGTAGGGGCTGGAGGAGGTTACAGAGGTAGGGAGGGGTGTAGCGGCTGGAGGAGGCTACAGAGATAGGGAGGGTTTGAGGGGCTGGAGGAGGTTACAGAGATAGGGAGGGGTGTAGGGGCTGGAGGAGGTTACAGAGATAGGGAGGGGTGTAGGGGCTGGACGAGGTTACAGAGATAGGGAGGGGTGTAGGGGCTGGAAGAGGTTACAGAGATAGGGAGGGGTGTAGGGGC
>NW_027600612.1:0-12605 GCF_964194155.1 Cetorhinus maximus | reverse complement strand
ATGAATGAACGAGAGTGGAGGAGGATGGAGGTGGGTGGAGGAGAGATGAATGAGCTATGTTGGAGTCTGGTGGAGGAGAGATGAATGAACGAGGGTGGAGGAGGGTGGAGGATGGTGGAGGAGATATGAATGAACTAGGGTGGAGGAGGGTGGAGGAGAGATGAATGAACTAGGTTCGAGGAGGGTGGTGGGGAGATGAATGATCTAGGGTGGTGGAGGGTGGAGAAGAGATGAATGAATTAGGGTGGAGGAGGGTCGAGGAATGATGAATGAACTAGGGTGGAGGAGGGTGGAGGAGAGATGAATAAACTAGGATGGAGGAGGGTGGAGGAGATGAGAATGAATTAGAGTGGAGGAGAGTGGAGGAGAGATGAATGAACTAAGGTGGAGGAGGGTGGAGGAGAGATGAATGAACCAGGATGGACGAGGGTGGAGGAGGGTGGAGGAGGGATGAATGAACTAGAGTGGAGGAGGATTGAGGTGGGTGGAGGAGAGATGAATGAACTAGAACGGAGGAGGGTGGAGAAGAGATGAATGAACTAGAGTGGAGGAGGGTGGAGGAGAGATGAAGGATGTAGCGTGGGGGAGGTTTGAGGAGGGTGGAGGAGAGATGAATAAACTGGGATGGTGGAGGCTGGAGGAGAGATCAATGAACTAGGGTGGAGGAGGTTCGAGGAAAGGTGAATGAACTAGGGTGGAGGATTGTGGAGGAGAGATGAATGAACAAGGGTGGAGGAGGGTGGAGGAGAGATGAATGAACTAGAGTGGAGGATTGTGGTGGAGTGATGAATAAACGAGTATGGTGGAGGGTGGTGGAGAGATGAATGAACTAGAGTGGAGGAGGGCTGAGGATGTTGGAGGAGAGATCAATGAACTAGGGTAGAGGAGGGTGGAGGAGAGATGAGTGAACTAGAGTGGAGGAGGGGGGAGGGTAGATGAATGAACGAGGATGGAGGTGGGTGGAGGAGATAAGAATGAACTAGAGTGGAGGATGGTGGAAGAGAGATGAATGAACTAAGGTGGAGGAGGGTGGAGCAGAGCTGAATGAACTAGGATGGAGATGGGTGGATGTGGGTGGAGGCGAGATGAATGGACTAGATTTGAGGAGGGTGGTGGAGAGATTAATGAACTAGAGTGGAGGAGGGTGGAGGAGAGATGAATAAACTAGGGTGGATGAGGGTGGAGGAATGATGAATGAACTAGAGTGGAGATAGGTGGAGGACAGATGAATAAACCAGAGTGGAGGAGGGTGGAGGAGAGTTGAATGAACTAGAGTGGAGGGGGTGGAGGAGAGCTGAATGAACTAGAGAGGAGGAGGGTGGAGGGGAGATGAATGAACTAGGTTCAAGGAGGGTGGTGGGGAGATGAATGATCTAGGGTGGTGGAGGGTGGAGGAGGGATGAATGAATTAGGGTGGAGGAGGGTGCAGGAGGGGGGAGTAGAGATGAATGAACTAGAGTGGAGGAGTGTGGAGGAGAGATAAATGAACTAGAGTGGAGGAGGGTGGAGGATGGGGTTGGAGATATGAATGAACTAGAGTGGAGGAAGTTGAAGGAGAGAGGAATGAACTAGAGTGGAGGAGGGTGGAGGAGAGATGAATGAACTAGATTGGAGGTGGGTGAAGGAGAGATGAATGAACTAGATTGGAGGAGGGTGGAGGAGAGATGAATGAACTAGAGTGGAGGTGGGTTGAGGAGGGTGCAGGAGAGATGAATGAACTAGAGTGGAGGAGGGTGGAGGAGAGATGAATGAACTAGAGTGGAGGAGTGTGGTGGAGTGATGAATGAACGAGTATGGTGGAGGGTGGTGGAGAGATGAATGAACTAGAGTGGAGGAGGTCTGAGGATGTTGGAGGAGAGATGAATGAACTAGGGTAGAGGAGGGTGGAGGAGGGAGGAGGAGAGATGAATGAACTAGCGTGGAGGACAACGGAGGAGGGTGGAGGAGAGATGAATGAACGAGAGTGGAGGAGGATGGAGGTGGGTGGAGGAGAGATGAATGAGCTATGTTGGAGTCTGGTGGAGGAGAGATGAATGAATGAGGGTGGAGGAGGGTGGAGGATGGTGGAGGAGATAGGAATGAACTAGGGTGGAGGAGGGTGGAGGAGAGATGAATGAACTAGGTTCGAGGAGGGTGGTGGGGAGATGAATGATCTAGGGTGGTGGAGGGTGGAGAAGAGATGAATGAATTAGGGTGGAGGAGGGTCGAGGAAAGATGAATGAACTAGGGTGGAGGAGGGTGGAGGAGAGATTAATAAACTAGGGTGGAGGAGTGTGGAGGAGAGGTCAATGAACTAGGTTCGAGGAGGGTGGTGGGGAGATGAATGAACTAGGATGGTGGAGGGTGGAGGAGAGATGAATGAACTAGAGTGGAGGATGGTGGAAGAGAGATGAATGAACTAGAGTGGAGGAGGGTGGAGAGATGAAAGAACTACAGTTGGAGGAGTGTTGAGGAGGGTGGAGGAGAGATGAATGAACGAGTGTGGAGGAGGGTGGAGAAGAGATGAATGAACTAGAGTGGAGGAGGTTGGAGGAGAGATGAAAGAACTAGAGCAGAGGAGGGTGGAGAGATGAATGAACTAAGGTGGAGGAGATTGAAGGAGGGTGGAGGAGAGATGAATAAACTAGTATGGAGGAGGGTGGAGGAGATGAGAATGAATTAGAGTGGAGGAGGGTGGAGGAGAGATGATTGATCTAAGGTGGAGGAGGGTGGAGGAGAGATGAATGAACCATGATGGATGAGGGTGGAGGAGGGTGGAGGAGGGATGCATGAACTAGAGTGGAGGAGGATTGAGGTGGGTGGAGGAGAGATGAATGAACTAGAACGGAGGAGGGTGGAGGAGAGATGAATGAACTAGAGTGGAGGAGGGTGGAGGAGAGATGAAGGATGTAGCGTGGGGGAGGTTTGAGGTGGGTGGAGGAGAGATGACTGAACAAGGGTGGAGGAGGGTGGAGGAGAGATGAATAAATTGGGATGGTGGAGGCTGGAGGAGAGATCAATGAACTAGGTTGGAGGAGGTTCGAGGAAAGGTGAATGAACTAGGGTGGAGGATTGTGGAGGAGAGATGAATGAACTAGGGTGGAGGAGGGTGGAGGAGAGATGAATGAACTAGAGTGGAGGAGGGCTGAGGATGTTGGAGGAGAGATCAATGAACTAGGGTAGAGGAGGGTGGAGGAGCGATGAATGAACTAGAGAGCAGGAGGGTGGAGGAGAAATGAATGAACTAGAGTGGGGAAGGGTTGAGGGGAGATGAATGAACTAGAGCGGAGGAGGGTGGAGGGATGAATGAACTAAGGTGGAGGAGGGTGGAGGAGAGATGAATGAACTAGAGTGGGGGAGGGAGGCGGATAGTGGAGGAGAGATGAAAAAACTAAACTGGAGGTGGGTGGAGGAAAAATCAATGAACTAGAGAGGAGGAGGGTGGAGGAAAGATGGATGAACTAGAGTGGAGGAGGGTGGAGGAGTGATGAAGGAACTGGAGTGGAGGAGGGTCGAGGAGGGATGAATGAACTAGAGTGTAGTAGGGTGGAGGGCAGATGAATGAACGAGGATGGAGGTGGGTGGAGGAGATAAGAATGAACTAGAGTGGAGGATGGCGGAAGAGAGATGAATGAACTAAGGTGGAGGAGGGTGGAGGTGAGATTATTGAACCAGGGTGGATGAGGGTGGAGGAGGGTGGAGGAGAGATGACTGAACTAGAGTGGAGGAGGGCGGAAGAGGGATGAATGAACAAGAGTGGAGGAGGTTGGAGGAGAGATGAATGAACTAGAGCGTAGGAGGGTGGGGAGATAAATGAAATAAGGTGGAGGAGTTTGGAGAAGGGTGGAGGAGTTACAAATGAACTAGGCTGGAGGAGGGTGGAGGAGATATGAATGAACTAGAGTGGAGGAGGGTGGAGGAGAGATGAATGAACTAGAGTGGAGAAAGGTGAAGAAGGGTGGAGAAATGAATGAACTAAGGTGGAGGAGGGTGGAGGAGATGAGAATGAATTAGAGCGGAGGAGGGTGGAGGAGAGATGATTGATCTAAGGTGGAGGAGGGTGGAGGAGAGATGAATGAACCATGATGGATGAGGGTGGAGGAGGGTGGAGGAGGGATGCATGAACTAAAGTGGAGGAGGATTGAGGTGGGTGGAGGAGAGATGAATGAACTAGAACGGAGGAGATTGGAGGAGAGATGAATGAACTAGAGTGGAGGAGGGTGGAGGAGAGATGAATAAATTGGGATGGTGGAGGCTGGAGGAGAGATCAATGAACTAGGTTGGAGGAGGTTCGAGGAAAGGTGAATGAACTAGGGAGGAGGATTGTGGAGGAGAGATGAATGAACTAGGGTGGAGGAGGGTGGAGGAGAGATGAATGAACTAGAGTGGAGGAGTGTGGTGGAGTGATGAATGAACTAGAGTGGAGGAGGGCTGAGGATGTTGGAGGAGAGATCAATGAACTAGGGTAGAGGAGGGTGGAGGAGCGATGAATGAACTAGAGAGCAGGAGGGTGGAGGAGAAATGAATGAACTAGAGTGGGGAAGGGTTGAGGGGAGATGAATGAACTAGAGTGGAGGAGGATGGAGGTGGTTGGAGGAGAGAGGAATGAACAAGAACTGAGGAGGGTGGAGGAGAGATGAATGTACAAGGGTGGCGGAGGGTGGAGGAGAGATGAATGACCTCGGGGGGAGGAGACTGGAGGAGAGATGAATGAACTAGGGTGGAGGAGGGTCGAGGAAAGGTGAATGAAATAGGGTGAAGGAGGGTGGAGGAGAGCTGAATGAACTGGGATGGTGGAGGGTGGAGGAGAGATGAATGAACTAGAGTGGAGGAGGGTTGAGATGTTGGAGGAGAGGTCAATGAACTAGGGTGCAGGAGCGTGGAGGAGAGATGAATGAACTAGGGTGGAGGAGGGTGGAGTAGAAATGAATGAACTAGAGCGGAGGAGAGTGGAGGAGGGTGGAGGAGAGATGAATGAACTAGGGTGGAGGGGGTGGAGGAGAGATGAATGAACTAGGGTGGAGGAGGGTGGAGGAGAGATAAATGAACTAGAGTGGAGGAGGTTGGAGGATGTTTGGATGAGGGTGGAGGATAGTTGAATGAACTAGAGTAGAGGAGGGTGGAGGAGGGAGGAGGAGAGATGAATGAACTAGACTGGTGGAGGGTGGAGGAGAGTTGAATGAACTAGAGTGGAGGATGGTGGAGGAGATATGAATGAACAAGAGTGGTGGAGGGAGGAGGAGGGTGGAGGAGAGATGAATGAACTAAAGTGGATGTGGGTGGAGGAGAGATGAATGAACAATGGTGGAGGAGCGATGAATGAACTAGAGAGCAGGAGGGTGGAGGAGAAATGAATGGACTAGTGTGGAGGAGGGTAGAAGTGAGATGAATGAACTAGAGTGGAGGAGGGTTGAGGGGAGATGAATGAACTAGAGTGGAGGAGGGTGGAGAGAGGAATGAACAAAGGTGGAGGAGGGTGGAGGAGAGATGAATGAAATAGAGTGGAGGAGGGAGGAGGATAGTAGAGGAGAGATGAAAAAACTAAACTGGAGGTGGGTGGAGATAAAATGAATGAACTAGAGAGGAGGAGGGTGGAGGAAAGATGAATGAACTAGAGTGGAGGATGGTTGAGGATGTTGGAGGAGAGATCAATAAATCAGGGTTGAGGAGTGTGGAGCAGAGCTGAATGAACTAGGATGGAGGAGGGTGGAGGATGGTGGAGGAGAGATGAATGAACTAGAGTGGAGGAGAGATGAAGGATGTAGGGTGGTGGAGGTTTGAGGAGTGTGGAGGAGAGATGAATGAACTAGAGTGGAGGGCAACGGAGGAGGGTGGAGGAGAGATGAATGAACGAGAGTGGAGGCGGATGGAGGTGGGTGGAGGAGAGATGAATAAGCTATGTTGGAGTCTGGTGGAGGAGAGATGAATGAACGAGGGTGGAGGAGGGTGGAGGAGAGATGAATGAACTAGAGTGGAGGAGGATGGAGGAGGGTGGAGGAGAGATGAATGAACTAGGGTGGAGGAGTGTGGAGGAGAGGTCAATGAACTAGGTTCGAGGAGGGTGGTGGGGAGATGAATGAACTAGGATGGTGGAGGGCGGAGGAGAGATGAATGAATTAGGGTGGAGGCGGGTGAAGTAGAGATGAATGAACTAGAGTGGAGGAGTGTGGAGTGGAGATGAATGACCTCGGGTGGAGGAGGGTGGAGGAGAGATGAATGAACTAGGAGGGAGGAGGTTGGAGGAGGGATGAATGAAGTAGGGTGCAGGAGTGTGAAGGAGAAATGAATGAACTAGAGTGGAGGATGGTGGAAAAGAGATGAAAAAACTAGGGTGGAGGAGGGTGCAAGAGAGATGAATGAACTAGAGTGGAGGAGGGTGGAGAGATGAAAGAACTACGGTTGGAGGAGTGTTGAGGAGGGTGGAGGAGAGATGAATGAACGAGTGTGGAGGAGGGTGGAGAAGAGATGAATGAACTAGAGTGGAGGAGGTTGGAGGAGAGATGAAAGAAGTAGAGAAGAGGAGGGTGGAGAGATGAATGAACTAAGGTGGAGGAGGTTGAAGGAGGGTGGATTAGAGATGAATAAACTAGGATGGAGGAGGTTGGAGGAGATGAGAATGAATTAGAGTGGAGGAGGGTGGAGGAGAGATGAATGATCTAAGGTGGAGGAGGGTGGAGGAGAGATGAATGAACCATGATGGATGAGGGTGGAGGAGGGATGAATGAACTAGAGTGGAGGAGGATTGAGGTGGGTGGAGGAGAGATGAATGAACTAGAATGGAGGAGGGTGGAGGAGAGATGAATGAACTAGAGTGGAGGAGGGTGGAGGAGAGATGAAGGATGTAGCGTGGGGGAGGTTTGAGGAGGGTGGAGGAGAGATGAATGAACAAGGGTGGAGGAGGGTGGAGGAGAGATGAATAAACTGGGATGGTGGAGGCTGGAGGAGAGATTAATGAACTAGGGTGGAGGAGGTTCGAGGAAAGGTGAATGAACTGGGGTGGAGGATTGTGGAGGAGAGATGAATGAACTAGAGTGGAGGAGTGTGGTGGAGTGATGAATGAACGAGTATGGTGCAGGGTGGTGGAGAGATGAATGAACTAGAGTGGAGGAGTGTGGTGGAGTGATGAATGAACGAGTATGGTGCAGGGTGGTGGAGAGATGAATGAACTAGAGTGGAGGAGGTCTGAGGATGTTGGAGGAGAGATCAATGAACTAGGGTAGAGGAGGGTGGAGGAGAGATGAATGAACTAGGGTGGAGGAGGGAGGAGGAGAGATGAATGAAGCAGAGTGTAGGAGGGTGCAGGAGAGTTGAATGAACTAGAGTGGAGGAGGGTGGAGGAGATGTGAATGAACAATAGTGGTGGAGGGAGGAGGAGGGAGGAGGAGAGATGAATGAACTAAAGTGGATGTGGGTGGAGGAGAGATGAATGAACAAGGGTTGAGGAGCGATGAATGAACTAGAGAGCAGGAGGGTGGAGGAGAAATGAATGAACTAGAGTGGAGGAGGGTGGAGAGATGAATGAACTAAGGTGGAGGAGGGTGGAGGAGAGATGAATGATCTAGAGTGGGGGAGGGAGGCGGATAGTGGAGGAGAGATGAAAAAACTAAACTGGAGGTGGGTGGAGGAAAAATCAATGAACTAGAGAGGAGGAGGGTGGAGGAAAGATGGATCAACTAGAGTGGAGGAGGGTGGAGGAGAGATGAATGAACTGGAGTGGAGGAGGGTGGAGGAGAGATGAATGAACTAGAGTGTAGTAGGGTGGATGGCAGATGAATGAACGAGGATGGAGGTGGGTGGAGGAGATAAGAATGAACTAGAGTGGAGGATGGCGGAAGAGAGATGAATGAACTAAGGTGGAGGATGGTTGAGGAGGGTGGAGGAGAGATGAATAAATCAGGGTTGAGCAGAGCTGAATGAAGTAGGATGGTGGAGGGTGGAGGTGGGTGGAGGATAGATGAATGGAATAGATTTGAGGAAGGTGGTGGAGAGATTAATGAACTAGAGTGGAGGAGGATGGAGGAGGGTGGAGGAGAGTTGAATGAACTAGAGTGGAGGACGGTACAGGAGAGATGAATGAACTAGGCTGGAGGAGCGATGAGGGGAGATGAATGAACTAGAATGGAGGAAGGTTGAGGAGGGTGGAGGAGAGATGAATGACCTAGGGAGGAGGTGAGTGCAGGATAGATGAATAAACTAAGGTGGATGAGGGTGGAGGAATGATGAATGAACTAGGGTGGTGGAGGGTGGAGGAGAGATGAATGAATTAGGGTGGAGGAGGGAGGATGAGGGTGGAGGAGAGATGAATGACCTAGGGAGGAGGAGAGTGGAGGATAGATGAATAAACTAGGGTGGATGAGGGTGGAGGAATGATGAATGAACTAGGGTGGTGGTGGGTGGAGGAGAGATGAATGAATTAGGGTGGAGGAGGGAGGATGAGGGTTGAGTAGAGATGAATGAACTAGAGTGGAGAAGTGTGCAGTGGAGATGATTGAGCTAGGGTGGAGGAGGTTGGAGGGGAGATGAATGAACGAGAGTGGATGAGAGATGAACGAACTAGGGTGGAGGACGGTGGAGGAGAGATAAATGAACTAGACTGGAGGAGAGTGGAGCAGAGATGAATGAACTAGAGTGGAGGAGGGTTGAGGAGGATGGAGGAGAGATGAATGAACTAGAGTGGAGGAGGATGGAGGTGGTTGGAGGAGAGAGGAATGAACTAGAACTGAAGAGGGTGGAGGAGAGATGAATGTACAAGGGTGGAGGAGGGTGGAGGAGAGATGAATGACCTCGGGGGGAGGAGACTGGAGGAGAGATGAATGAACTAGGGTGGAGGAGGGTCGAGGAAAGGTGAATGAACTAGGGTGGAGGAGAGTGGAGGAGAGATGAATGAACTAGAATGGTGGAGGGTGGAAGAGAGATGAATGAACTAGGGTGGAGGGGGTGGAGGAGAGATGAATGAACTAGGGTGGAGGAGGGTGGAGGAGAGATAAATGATCTAGAGTGGAGGAGGTTGGAGGAGGTTTGGATGAGGGTGGAGGATAGTTGAATGAACTAGAGTAGAGGAGGGTGGAGGAGGGAGGAGGAGAGATGAATGAACTAGACTGGAGGAGGGTGGAGGAGAGTTGAATGATCTAGAGTGGAGGACGGTGGAGGAGATATGAATGAACAAGAGTGGTGGAGGGAGGAGGAGGGTGGAGGAGAGATGAATGAACTAAAGTGGATGTGGGTGGAGGAGAGATGAATGAACAATGGTGGAGGAGCGATGAATGAACTAGAGAGCAGGAGGGTGGAGGAGAAATGAATGGACTAGTGTGGAGGAGGGTAGAAGTGAGATGAATGAACTAGAGTGGAGGAGGGTTGAGGGGAGATGAATGAACTAGATTGGAGGAGGGTGGAGAGAGGAATGAACTAAGGTGGAGGAGGCTGGAGGAGAGATGAATGAAATAGAGTGGAGGAGGGAGGAGGATAGTAGAGGAGAGATGAAAAAACTAAACTGGAGGTGGGTGGAGATAAAATGAATGAACGAGAGAGGAGGAGGGTGGAGGAAAGATGAATGAACTAGAGTGGAGGAAGGTTGAGGATGTTGGAGGAAAGATCAATAAATCAGGGTTGAGGAGGGTGGAGCAGAGCTGAATGAACTAGGATGGAGGAGGGTGGAGATGGGTGGAGGAGAGATGAATGAACTAGACTGGAGGAAAGATGAAGGATGTAGGGTGGTGGAGGTTTGAGGAGTTTGGAGGAGAGATGAATGAACTAGAGTGGAGGAGGATGGAGGAGGGTGGAGGAGAGATGAATGAACTAGAGTGGAGGACAACGGAGGAGGGTGGAGGAGAGATGAATGAACGAGAGTGGAGGCGGATGGAGGTGGGTGGAGGAGAGATGAATGAGCTATGTTGGAGTCTGGTGGTGGAGAGATGAAAGAACGAGGGTGGAGGATGGTGGAGGATGGTGGAGGAGATTTGAATGAACTAGGGTGGAGGATTGTGGTGGAGAGATGAATGAACTAGAGTGGAGGAGGATGGAGGAGGGTGGAGGAGAGATGAATGATCTAGGGTGGTGGAGGGTGGAGGAGAGATGAATGACCTAGGGTGGAGGAGTGTGGAGGAGAGATGAATAAACTAGGGTGGATGTGGGTGGGGGAATGATGAATGAACTAGAGTGGAGATAGGTGGAGGAGAGATGAATAAACAAGAGTGGAGGAGGGTGGAGTAGAAATGAATGAACTAGAGCGGAGGAGAGTGGAGGAGGGTGGAGGAGAGATGAATGAACTAGGGTGGAGGGGGTGGAGGAGAGATGAATGAACTAGGGTGGAGGAGGGTGGAGGAGAGATAAATGAACTAGAGTGGAGGAGGTTGGAGGAGGTTCGGATGAGGGTGGAGGATAGTTGAATGAACTAGAGTAGAGGAGGGTGGAGGAGGGAGGAGGAGAGATGAATGAACTAGACTGGTGGAGGGTGGAGGAGAGTTGAATGAACTAGAGTGGAGGACGGTGGAGGAGATATGAATGAACAAGAGTGGTGGAGGGAGGAGGAGGGTGGAGGAGAGATGAATGAACTAAAGTGGATGTGGGTGGAGGAGAGATGAATGAACAATGGTGGAGGAGCGATGAATGAACTAGAGAGCAGGAGGGTTGAGGGGAGATGAATGAACTAGAGTGGAGGAGGGTGGAGAGAGGAATGAACTAAGATGGAGGAGGGTGGAGGAGAGATGAATGAAATAGAGTGGAGGAGGGAGGAGGATAGTAGAGGAGAGATGAAAAAACTAAACTGGAGGTGGGTGGAGGAAAAATGAATGAACTAGAGAGGAGGAGGGTGGAGGAAAGATGAATGAACTAGAGTGGAGGAAGGTTGAGGATGTTGGAGGAGAGATCAATAAATCAGGGTTGAGGAGGGTGGAGCAGAGCTGAATGAACTAGGATGGAGGAGGGTGGAGATGGGTGGAGGAGAGATGAATGAACTAGAGTGGAGGAGAGATGAAGGATGTAGGGTGGTGGAGGTTTGAGGAGTGTGGAGGAGAGATGAATGAACTAGAGTGGAGGAGGATGGAGGAGAGTGGAGGAGAGATGAATGAACTAGAATGGAGGACAACGGAGGAGGGTGGAGGAAAGATGAATGAGTGAGAGTGGAGGCGGATGGAGGTGGGTGGAGGAGAGATGAATGAGCTATGTTGGAGTGTGGTGGAGGAGAGATGAAAGAACGAGGGTGGAGGAGGGTGGAGGATGGTGGAGGAGATATGAATGAACTAGGGTGGAGGAGAGATGAATGAACTAGAGTGGAGGAGGATGGAGGAGGGTGGAGGAGAGATGAATGATCTAGGGTGATGGAGGGTGGAGGAGAGATGAATGAATTAGTGTGGAGGAGGGTCGAGGAAAGATGAATGAAATAGGGTGGAGGAGGGTGGAGGAGAGATGAATGAACTAGAGTGGAGGAGTGTGGAGGAGAGGTCAATGAACTAGGTTCGAGGAGGGTGGTGGGGAGATGAATGAACTAGGATGTTGGAGGGTGGAGGAGAGATGAATGAATTAGGGTGGAGGCGGGTGAAGTAGAGATGAATGAACTAGAGTGGAGGAGTGTGGAGTGGAGATGAATGACCTCGGGTGGAGGAGGGTGGAGGAGAGATGAATGAACTAGGAGGGAGGAGGTTGGAGGAGGGATGAATGAACTAGGGTGGAGGAGCGTGAAGGAGAAATGAATGAACTAGAGTGGAGGATGGTGGAAAAGAGATGAAAAAACTAGGGTGGAGGAGAGATAAATGAACTAGAGTGGAGGAGGTTGGAGGAGGTTTGGATGAGGGTGGAGGATAGTTGAATGAACTAGAGTAGAGGAGGGTGGAAAAGGGAGGAGGAGAGATGAATGAACTAGACTGGAGGAGGGTGGAGGAGAGTTGAATGAACTAGAGTGGAGGACGGTGGAGGAGATATGAATGAACAAGAGTGGTGGAGGGAGGAGGAGGGTGGAGGAGAGATGAATGAACTAAAGTGGATGTGGGTGGAGGAGAGATGAATGAACAATGGTGGAGGAGCGATGAATGAACTAGAGAGCAGGAGGGTGGAGGAGAAATGAATGGACTAGTGTGGAGGAGGGTAGAAGTGAGATGAATGAACTAGAGTGGAGGAGGGTTGAGGGGAGATGAATGAACTAGAGTGGAGGAGGGTGGAGAGAGGAATGAACTAAGGTGGAGGAGGGTGGAGGAGAGATGAATGAAATAGAGTGGAGGAGGGAGTAGGATAGTAGAGGAGAGATGAAAAACCTAAACTGGAGGTGGGTGGAGGAAAATTGAATGAACTAGAGAGGAGGAGGGTGGAGGAAAGATGAATGAACTAGAGTGGAGGAAGGTTGAGGATGTTGGAGGAGAGATCAATAAATCAGCGTTGAGGAGGGTGGAGCAGAGCTGAATGAACTAGGATGGAGGAGGGTGGAGATGGGTGGAGGAGAGGTGAATGAACTAGAGTGGAGGAGAGATGAAGGATGTAGGGTGGTGGAGGTTTGAGGAGTGTGGAGGAGAGATGAATGAACTAGAGTGGAGGACAACGGAGGAGGGTGGAGGTGAAATGAATGAACGAGAGTGGAGGCGGATGGAGGTGGGTGGAGGAGAGATGAATGAGCTATGTTGGAGTCTGGTGGAGGAGAG
>NW_027600611.1:0-12612 GCF_964194155.1 Cetorhinus maximus | reverse complement strand
GGAGGAGGCTGGAGGAGAGATGAATGAACTAGGGTGGAGGAGGGAGGGGGGGAGATGAATGAATTAGAGTGGAGGAGGGTGGAGGAAAAATGAATGAACTAGGGTGGAGGAGGGTGGAGGAGTTAAGAATGAACTAGAGTGGAGGGTGGCGGAAGAGAAATGAATGAACTAAGGTGGAAGAGGATGGAGGAGAGATGATTGAACCAGGGTGGATGAGGGTGGAGAGATGAATGAAATAAGGTGGAGGAAGGTGGAAGTGAGATGAATGAACTTGGGTGGAGGAGGGTGGAGCTGATGAGAATGAACTACAATTGAGGAGGGTGGGGGAGAGATGAATGAACTAGGGAGGAGGAAGTTGGAAGAGGATGGAGGCGACATGAATGAAATAGGGTGGAGGAGGGTGGAGGAGGGAGGGGGAGAGATGAATGAACTAGGGTGGAGGAGAATGGAGCAGGGTGGAGGAGAAATGAATGAACTAGGGTGGAGGAGAATGGAGCAGGGTGGAGGAGAAATGAATGAACTAGGGTGGAGGAGGTTGGAGGAGAGATGAAAGAACTAGAACGGAGCAAGGTGGAGAGATGAATGAACTGAGGTGGAGGAGGGTGGAGGAGGCTGGAGGAGAGATGAATGAAGCAGGGTGGATGAGAGTGGTGAAGGGTGGAGGAGAGATGAATGAACTAGAGTGGAGGAGGGTGGAGAGATGAATGAAATAAGGTGGAGGAGCGTGGAGGAGGGTGTAGGAGAGATGAATGAACGGATGGAGGAGTGTGGAGGTGATGAGAATGAACTAGAGTGGAGGAGGGTGGAGGAGGGATGAATGAACTAGAGTGGAGGAAGTTGAAGAAGGGTGGAGAAATGAATGAACTAAGGTGGTGGAGGGTTGTAGAGGGTGGAGGAGAGATGAATGAACTAAGGTGGAGGAGGGTGGAGGAGAGATGAATGAACTAGGGTGGAGTAGGGTGGAGGAGGGTGGAGGAGAGATGAATGAATTAAAGTGGAGGCGGGCGAAGGAGGGTGGAGAGATGAATGAACCAGGGTTGAGGAGGGTGGAGGAGAGTGGAGCAGAGATGAAGGAACTAGGATGTAGGAGGGTGGAGGAGAGATGAATGAACTAGGTTGGAGGAGAATGGAGGAGGGTGGAGGAGAGTTGAATGAACAAGGTGGAGAAGGGTGGAGGAGAGATGAATGAACGAGGGAGGAGGAAGCTGGAGAAGGATGGAGGAGACATGAATGAACTAGGGTTTAAGAAGGTAGAGGAGGGGGGAGGAGAGATGAATGAACTACGGTGGAGGAGGTTGGAGGGGAGATGAATGAACTTGGGAGGGGGAGTGTTGAGGTGTTTGGAGGAGAGATGAATGAACTAGGGTGGAGTAGCGAGGAGGGAAGATGAATGAACAAGGGTGGAGGAGGGTGGAGGAGAGATGAATGAACTGGGGTAGAGGAGGGTGGAGGAGGGAGGAGGAGAGATGAATGAACTAGAGTGGAGGAGGGTGGAGGAGAGTTGAATGAACTAGAGTGGAGGATGGTGGAGGAGATATGAATGAACAAGAGTGGTGGAGGGAGGAGGAGGTTGGAGGAGAGATGAATGAACTAAAGTGGATGTGGGTGGAGGAGAGATGAATGAACAAGGGTGGAGGAGCGGTGAATGAACTAGAGAGCAGGTGGGTGGAGGAGAGATGAATGAACTAGAGTGGAGGAGGGTTGAGGGGAGATGAATGAACTAGAGCGGAGGAGGGTGGAGAGATGAATGAACTAAGGTGGAGGAGGGTGGAGGAGAGATGAATGAACTAGAGTGGAGGAGGGAGGAGGAGAGTGGAGGAGAGATGAAAAAACTAAACTGGAGGTGGGTGGAGGAAAAATGAATGAACTAGAGTGGAGGAGGGTGGAGGAGAGATTTATGAACTAGAGTGGAGGAGGGTGGAGGGGAGATGAATGAACGAGGATGGAGGTGGGTGAAGGAGATAAGAATGAACTAGAGTGGAGGATGGCGGAAGAGAGATGAATGAACTAAGGTGGAGGAGGGTGGAGGAGAGATGAATGAACCAGGGTGGTTGAGTGTGGAGGCGAGTGGAGGAGAGATGACTGAACTAGAGTGGAGGAGGGCAGAAGAGGGATGAATGAACTAGAGTGGAGAAGGGTGGAGGAGATATGAATGAACTAGGATGGAGGATGGTGGAGGAGATGAGAATGAACTAGAGTGGAGGAGGGTGGAGGAGAAATGAATGAACTAAGGTGTAGGTGGTGGAAGAGAAATGAATGAACTAAGGTGGAGGATGGTTGAGGAGGGTGGAGGAGAGATGAATAAACCAGGGTTGAGGAGGGCTGAGGAGGGTGGAGGAGAGATGAATAAACCAGAGTGGAGGAGGGTGGAGTAGACATGAATGAACTAGAGCAGAGGAGAGTGGAGGAGTGTGGAGGAGAGATGAATGAACTAGGGTGTAGGGGGTGGAGGAGAGCTGAAGGAACTAGGGTGGAGGAGGGTGGAAGGGAGATGAATGAACTAGGGTGGAGGAGGGTGGAGGGGAGATGAATGAACTAGGTTCAAGGAGGGTGGTGGGGAGATGAATGAACTAGGGTGTAGGGGGTGGAGGAGAGCTGAATGAACTAGGGTGGTGGAGGGTGGAGGAGAGATGAATGAATTAGGGTGGAGGAGGGTGGAGGAGGGGGGAGTAGAGATGAATGAACTAGAGTGGGGGAGTGTGGAGTGGAGATGTATGAGCTAGGGTGGAGGAGAGATGAATGAACTAGGAGGGAGGAGGTTGGAGGAGAGATGAATGAACTAGAGTGGAGGAGAGATGAATGAACTAGGGTGGAGGATGGTGGAGGAGAGATAAATGAACTAGAGTGGAGGAGGTTGGAGGGGGGTGGATGAGGGTGGAGGATAGTTGAATGAACTAGGGTGGAGGATGGTGGAGGAGAGATGAATGAACTAGAGCGGAGCAGGGTGGAGAGATGAATGAACTGAGGTGGAGAAGGGTGGAGGAGGCTGGAGGAGAGATGAATGAAGCAGGGTGAATGAGAGTGGTGAAGGCTGGAGGAGAGATGAATGACGTAGAGTGGAGGAGGGTGGAGAGATGAATGAAATAAGGTGGAGGAGCATGGAGGAGGGTGTAGGAGGGATGAATGAACTTGGATGTAGGAGGGTGGAGGTGATGAGAATGAACTAGAGTGGAGGAGGGTGGAGGAGAGATGAATGAACTACAGTGGAGGAAGTTGAAGAAGGGTGGAGAAATGAATGAACTAAGGTGGTGGAGGGTTGTGGAGGGTGGAGGAGAGATGAATGAACTAAGGTGGAGGAGGGTGGAGGAGAGATGAATGAACTAGGGTGGAGTAGGGTGGAGGAGGGTGGAGGAGAGATGAATGAATTAAAGTGGAGGCGGGCGAAGGAGGGTGGAGAGATGAATGAACCAGGGTTGAGGAGGGTGGAGGAGGGTGGAGCAGAGATGAAGGAACTAGGATGTAGGAGGGTGGAGGAGAGATGAATGAACTAGGTTGGAGGAGAATGGAGGAGGGTGGAGGGGAGTTGAATGAACTAGGGTGGAGGAGGGTGGAGGAGAGATGAATGAACAAGGGAGGAGGAAGCTGGAGAAGGATGGAGGAGACATGAATGAACTAGGGTTTAAGAAGGTGGAGGAGGGGGATGAGAGATGAATGAACTACGGTGGAGGAGGTTGGAGGGGAGATGAATGAACTTGGGAAGGGGAGTGTTGAGGTGTTTGGAGGAGAGATGAATGAACTAGGGTGGAGTAGCGAGGAGGGAAAATGAATGAACTAGGGTGGAGGAGGGTGGAGGAGAGATGAATGAACTAGGGTGGAGGAGGGTGGAGGAGGGAGGAGGAGAGATGAATGAACTAGAGTGGAGGAGGGTGCAGCAGAGTTGAATGAACTAGAGTGGAGAATGGTGGAAGAGATATGAATGAACAAGAGTGGTGGAGGGAGGAGGAGGTTGGAGGAGAGATGAATGAACTAAAGTGGATGTGGGTGGAGGAGAGATGAATGAACAAGGGTTGAGGAGCGATGAATGAACTAGAGAGCAGGAGGGTGGAGGAGAAATGAATGAACAAGAGTGGAGGCGGGTGGAGGAGAGATGAATGAACTAGAGTGGAGGAGGGTTGAGGGTAGATGAATGAACTAGAGCGGAGGAGGGTGGAGAGATGAATGAACTAAGGTGGAGGAGGGTGGAGGAGAGATGAATGAACTAGAGTGGAGGAGGGAGGAGGAGAGTGGAGGAGAGATGATAAAACTAAACTGGAGGTGGGTGGAGGAAAAATGAATGAACTAGAGAGGAGGAGGGTGGAGGAAAGATGAATGAACTAGAGTGGAGGAGGGTGGAGGAGAGATGTATGAACTAGAGGGGAGGAGGGTGGAGGGTAGATGAATGAACCAGGATGGAGGTGGGTGGAGGAGTTAAGAATGAACTAGAGTGGAGGATGGCGGAAGAGAGATGAATGAACTAATGTGGAGGAGGGTGGAGGAGAGATGAATGAACCAGGGTGAATGAGGGTGGAGGCGAGTGGTGGAGAGATGACTGAACTAGAGTGGAGGAAGGCAGAAGAGGGATGAATGAACTAGAGTGGAGAAGGGTGGAGGAGATATGAATGAACTAGGATGGAGGGTGGTGGAGGAGATGAGAATGAACTAGAGTGGAGGAGGGTGGAGGAGAGATGAATGAACTAGAGTGGAGGAGGGTGGAGGAGAAATGAATGAACTAAGGTGGAGGAGGGTTGAGGAGGGTGGAGGAGAGATGAATGAACTAAGGTGTAGGTGGTGGAGGAGAAATGAATGAACTAAGGTGGAGGATGGTTGAGGAGGGTGGAGGAGAGATGAATAAACCAGGGTTGAGGAGGGCTGAGGAGGGTGGAGGAGAGATGAATAAACCAGAGTGGAGGAGGGTGGAGTAGACATGAATGAACTAGAGCAGAGGAGAGTGGAGGAGTGTGGAGGAGAGATGAATGAACTAGGGTGTAGGGGGTGGAGGAGAGCTGAAGGAACTAGGGTGGAGGAGGGTGGAGGGGAGATGAATGAACTAGGGTGGAGGAGGGTGGAGGGGAGATGAATGAACTAGGTTCAAGGAGGGTGGTGGGGAGATGAATGAACTAGGGTGTAGGGGGTGGAGGAGAGCTGAATGAACTAGGGTGGTGGAGGGTGGAGGAGAGATGAATGAATTAGGGTGGAGGAGGGTGGAGGAGGGGGGAGTAGAGATGAATGAACTAGAGTGGGGGAGTGTGGAGTGGAGATGTATGAGCTAGGGTGGAGGAGAGATGAATGAACTAGGAGGGAGGAGGTTGGAGGAGAGATGAATGAACTAGAGTGGAGGAGAGATGAATGAACTAGGGTGGAGGATGGTGGAGGAGAGATAAATGAACTAGAGTGGAGGAGGTTGGAGGGGGGTGGATGAGGGTGGAGGATAGTTGAATGAACTAGGGTGGAGGATGGTGGAGGAGAGATGAATGAACTAGAGCGGAGCAGGGTGGAGAGATGAATGAACTGAGGTGGAGAAGGGTGGAGGAGGCTGGAGGAGAGATAAATGAAGCAGGGTGAATGAGAGTGGTGAAGGCTGGAGGAGAGATGAATGAAGTAGAGTGGAGGAGGGTGGAGAGATGAATGAAATAAGGTGCAGGAGCATGGAGGAGGGTGTAGGAGGGATGAATGAACTTGGATGTAGGAGGGTGGAGGTGATGAGAATGAACTAGAGTGGAGGAGGGTGGAGGAGAGATGAATGAACTACAGTGGAGGAAGTTGAAGAAGGGTGGAGAAATGAATGAACTAAGGTGGTGGAGGGTTGTGGAGGGTGGAGGAGAGATGAATGAACTAAGGTGGAGGAGGGTGGAGGAGAGATGAATGAACTAGGGTGGAGTAGGGTGGAGGAGGGTGGAGGAGAGATGAATGAATTAAAGTGGAGGCGGGCGAAGGAGGGTGGAGAGATGAATGAACCAGGGTTGAGGAGGGTGGAGGAGGGTGGAGCAGAGATGAAGGAACTAGGATGTAGGAGGGTGGAGGAGAGATGAATGAACTAGGTTGGAGGAGAATGGAGGAGGGTGGAGGGGAGTTGAATGAACTAGGGTGGAGGAGGGTGGAGGAGAGATGAATGAACAAGGGAGGAGGAAGCTGGAGAAGGATGGAGGAGACATGAATGAACTAGGGTTTAAGAAGGTGGAGGAGGGGGGATGAGAGATGAATGAACTACGGTGGAGGAGGTTGGAGGGGAGATGAATGAACTTGGGAAGGGGAGTGTTGAGGTGTTTGGAGGAGAGATGAATGAACTAGGGTGGAGTAGCGAGGAGGGAAGATGAATGAACTAGGGTGGAGGAGGGTGGAGGAGAGATGAATGAACTAGGGTGGAGGAGGGTGGAGGAGGGAGGAGGAGAGATGAATGAACTAGGGTGGAGGAGGGTGCAGCAGAGTTGAATGAACTAGAGTGGAGAATGGTGGAGGAGATATGAATGAACAAGAGTGGTGGAGGGAGGAGGAGGTTGGAGGAGAGATGAATGAACTAAAGTGGATGTGGGTGGAGGAGAGATGAATGAACAAGGGTTGAGGAGCGATGAATGAACTAGAGAGCAGGAGGGTGGAGGAGAAATGAATGAACAAGAGTGGAGGCGGGTGGAGGAGAGATGAATGAACTAGAGTGGAGGAGGGTTGAGGGTAGATGAATGAACTAGAGCGGAGGAGGGTGGAGAGATGAATGAACTAAGGTGGAGGAGGGTGGAGGAGAGATGAATGAACTAGAGTGGAGGAGGGAGGAGGAGAGTGGAGGAGAGATGATAAAACTAAACTGGAGGTGGGTGGAGGAAAAATGAATGAACTAGAGAGGAGGAGGGTGGAGGAAAGATGAATGAACTAGAGTGGAGGAGGGTGGAGGAGAGATGTATGAACTAGAGGGGAGGAGGGTGGAGGGTAGATGAATGAACGAGGATGGAGGTGGGTGGAGGAGTTAAGAATGAACTAGAGTGGAGGAGGGTGGAGAAGAGATGTATGAACTAGAGGGGAGGAGGGTGGAGGGTAGATGAATGAACCAGGATGGAGGTGGGTGGAGGAGTTAAGAATGAACTAGAGTGGAGGATGGCGGAAGAGAGATGAATGAACTAATGTGGAGGAGGGTGGAGGAGAGATGAATGAACCAGGGTGAATGAGGGTGGAGGCGAGTGGTGGAGAGATGACTGAACTAGAGTGGAGGAAGGCAGAAGAGGGATGAATGAACTAGAGTGGAGAAGGGTGGAGGAGATATGAATGAACTAGGATGGAGGATGGTGGAGGAGATGAGAATGAACTAGAGTGGAGGAGGGTGGAGGAGAGATGAATGAACTAGAGTGGAGGAGGGTGGAGGAGAAATGAATGAACTAAGGTGGAGGAGGGTTGAGGAGGGTGGAGGAGAGATGAATGAACTAAGGTGTAGGTGGTGGAGGAGAAATGAATGAACTAAGGTGGAGGATGGTTGAGGAGGGTGGAGGAGAGATGAATAAACCAGGGTTGAGGAGGGTTGAGGAGTGTGGAGGAGAGATGAATAAACCAGAGTGGAGGAGGGTGGAGTAGACATGAATGAACTAGAGCAGAGGAGAGTGGAGGAGTGTGGAGGAGAGATGAATGAACTAGGGTGTAGGGGATGGAGGAGAGCTGAAGGAACTAGGGTGGAGGAGGGTGGAGGAGAGATGAATGAATTAGGGTGGAGGAGAGATGAATGAACTAGAGTGGGGGAGTGTGGAGTGGAGATGTATGAGCTAGGGTGGAGGAGGGTGGAGGAGAGATGAATGAACTAGGAGGGAGGAGGTTGGAGGAGAGATGAATGAACTAGGGTGGAGGAGAGTTGAATGAACTAGGGTGGAGGACGGTGGAGGAGAGATAAATGAACTAGAGTGGAGGAGGTTGGAGGAGGGTGGATGAGGGTGGAGGATAGTTGAATGAACTAGAGTAGAGGAAGGTGGTGGAGGGTGGAGGAGAGATGAATGAGTTATGTTGGAGTCTGGTGGAGGAGAGATAAAGGATCTAGAGTGGAGGAGGGAGGAGCAGAGATGAATGAACGAGGGTGGAGGAGGGTGGAGGATGGGGGAGGAGAGATGAATGAACTAGAGTGGAGTAGGGTGGAGGAGAGATGAATGAACTAGAGCGGAGGAGGGCGGAGGAGAGATGAATGAACTAGAGTGGAGGAGGGTTGAGGAGGATGGAGGAGAGATGAATGAACTGGAGTGGAGCTGGGTGAAGGAGAGATGAATGAATTAGATTGGAGGAGGGTGGAGGAGAGATGAATGAAGTAGAGTGGAGGAGGATGGAGGTGGGTGGAGGAGAGATGAATGCACTAGAATGGAGAAGGGTGGTGGAGAGATGAATGAAGTAGAGTGGAGGAGGGTGGAGGAGAGATGAAGGATGTTGGGTGGTGGAGGTTTGAGGAGGGTGGAGGATTGATGAATGAACAAGGGTGGAGGAGGGTGCAGGAGAGATGAATGAACTAGGGTGGAGGAGGGTGGAGGAGAGATGAATGAACTAGAGTGGAGGAGTGTGGTGGAGTGATGAATGAATGAGTGCGGTGGAGGAGAGATGAATGAACTAGTGTGTAGGAAGGTGGATGAGATAAGAATGAACTAGAGTGGAGGATGGCGGAAGAGAGATGAATGAACTAAGGTGGAGGAGGGTCGAGGAGAGATGATTGAACCAGGGTCGATGAGGGTGGAGGCGAGTGGAGGAGAGATCATTGAACTAGAGTGGAGTAGGGCGGAAGAGGGAAGAATGAACTAGTGTGGAGGAGGTTGGAGGAGAGATGAAATGAACTATAGCGGAGGAGGGTGACGAGATAAATGAAATAAGGTGGAGGAGGGTGGAGGAGGTGAGAATGAACTAGAGTGGAGGATGGTGGAGGAGGGTGGTGGAGTGATGAATGAACAAAGGTTGAGGAGGGTGGAGGAGAGATGAATGAACTAGAGTGGAGGAGGTTGGAGGTGAGATGAATGAACTAGAGCGGAGGAGGGTGGAGAGATGAATGAAATAAGGTGGAGGAGGGTGGAGGAGAGATGAATGAACTAGGATGGAGGAGGGTGGAGGAGATGAAAATAAACTAGAGTGGAGGAGGGTGGAGGAGAGATGAATGAACTAGAGGAGAGGAGGGTGGAGGAGGGTGGAAGAGAGATGAATGAACTAAAGTGGAGGAGGGTGGAAGATAGATGAATGAACTAAAGTGGAGGAGGATGGAGAGATGAATGAACTAAGGTGGAGGAGTGTTGAGGAGGGTGGAGGAGAGATGAATGAACAAGGGTGGGGGAGAGTGGAGAGATGAATGAACTAAGGTGGGGGAGGGTGGAGGAGGTGAGAATGAACTAGAGTGGAGGATGGTGGAGGAGGGTGGTGGGAGTGATGAATGAAACAAAGGTGGAGGAGGGTGGAGGAGAGATGAATGAACTAGAGTGGAGGAAGGTGAAGGAGGGTGGAGAAATGAATGAACTAAGGTGGTGGAGGGTTGAGGAGGGTGGAGGTGAGATGAATGAAATAGGGTGGAGGAGGGTGGAAGAGAAATGAATGAACTAAAGTGGAGGAGGGTGAAGGAGGGTGGAGGAGAGATGAATGAACTAAGGTGGAGGAGGGTGGAGGAGAGATGAATGAACTAGGGTGGAGTAGGGTGGAGGAGGGTGGAGGAGAGATGAATGAATTAAAGTGGAGGCGGGCGAAGGAGGGTGGAGAGATGAATGAACCAGGGTTGAGGAGGGTGGAGGAGGGTGGAGCAGAGATGAAGGGAACTAGGATGTAGGAGGGTGGAGGAGAGATGAATGAACTAGGTTGGAGGAGAATGGAGGAGGGTGGAGGGGAGTTGAATGAACTAGGGTGGAGGAGGGTGGAGGAGAGATGAATGAACAAGGGAGGAGGAAGCTGGAGAAGGATGGAGGAGACATGAATGAACTAGGGTTTAAGAAGGTGGAGGAGGGGGGATGAGAGATGAATGAACTACGGTGGAGGAGGTTGGAGGGGAGATGAATGAACATGGGAAGGGGAGTGTTGAGGTGTTTGGAGGAGAGATGAATGAACTAGGGTGGAGTAGCGAGGAGGGAAGATGAATGAACTAGGGTGGAGGAGGGTGGAGGAGAGATGAATGAACTAGGGTGGAGGAGGGTGGAGGGAGGGAGGAGGAGAGATGAATGAACTAGGGTGGAGGAGGGTGCAGCAGAGTTGAATGAACTAGAGTGGAGAATGGTGGAGGAGATATGAATGAACAAGAGTGGTGGAGGGAGGAGGAGGTTGGAGGAGAGATGAATGAACTAAAGTGGATGTGGGTGGAGGAGAGATGAATGAACAAGGGTTGAGGAGCGATGAATGAACTAGAGAGCAGGAGGGTGGAGGAGAAATGAATGAACAAGAGTGGAGGCGGGTGGAGGAGAGATGAATGAACTAGAGTGGAGGAGGGTTGAGGGTAGATGAATGAACTAGAGCGGAGGAGGGTGGAGAGATGAATGAACTAAGGTGGAGGAGGGTGGAGGAGAGATGAATGAACTAGAGTGGAGGAGGGAGGAGGAGAGTGGAGGAGAGATGATAAAACTAAACTGGAGGTGGGTGGAGGAAAAATGAATGAACTAGAGAGGAGGAGGGTGGAGGAAAGATGAATGAACTAGAGTGGAGGAGGGTGGAGGAGAGATGTATGAACTAGAGGGGAGGAGGGTGGAGGGTAGATGAATGAACCAGGATGGAGGTGGGTGGAGGAGTTAAGAATGAACTAGAGTGGAGGATGGCGGAAGAGAGATGAATGAACTAATGTGGAGGAGGGTGGAGGAGAGATGAATGAACCAGGGTGAATGAGGGTGGAGGCGAGTGGTGGAGAGATGACTGAACTAGAGTGGAGGAAGGCAGAAGAGGGATGAATGAACTAGAGTGGAGAAGGGTGGAGGAGATATGAATGAACTAGGATGGAGGATGGTGGAGGAGATGAGAATGAACTAGAGTGGAGGAGGGTGGAGGAGAGATGAATGAACTAGAGTGGAGGAGGGTGGAGGAGAAATGAATGAACTAAGGTGGAGGAGGGTTGAGGAGGGTGGAGGAGAGATGAATGAACTAAGGTGTAGGTGGTGGAGGAGAAATGAATGAACTAAGGTGGAGGATGGTTGAGGAGGGTGGAGGAGAGATGAATAAACCAGGGTTGAGGAGGGTTGAGGAGGGTGGAGGAGAGATGAATAAACCAGAGTGGAGGAGGGTGGAGTAGACATGAATGAACTAGAGCAGAGGAGAGTGGAGGAGTGTGGAGGAGAGATGAATGAACTAGGGTGTAGGGGGTGGAGGAGAGCTGAAGGAACTAGGGTGGAGGAGGGTGGAGGAGAGATGAATGAACTAGGAGGGAGGAGGTTGGAGGAGAGATGAATGAACTAGGGTGGAGGAGAGTTGAATGAACTAGGGTGGAGGACGGTGGAGGAGAGATAAATGAACTAGAGTGGAGGAGGTTGGAGGAGGGTGGATGAGGGTGGAGGATAGTTGAATGAACTAGAGTAGAGGAAGGTGGTGGAGGGTGGAGGAGAGATGAATGAGTTATGTTGGAGTCTGGTGGAGGAGAGATAAAGGAACTAGAGTGGAGGAGGGAGGAGCAGAGATGAATGAACGAGGGTGGAGGAGGGTGGAGGATGGGGGAGGAGAGATGAATGAACTAGAGTGGAGTAGGGTGGAGGAGAGATGAATGAACTAGAGCGGAGGAGGGCGGAGGAGAGATGAATGAACTAGAGTGGAGGAGGGTTGAGGAGGATGGAGGAGAGATGAATGAACTGGAGTGGAGCTGGGTGAAGGAGAGATGAATGAATTAGATTGGAGGAGGGTGGAGGAGAGATGAATGAAGTAGAGTGGAGGAGGATGGAGGTGGGTGGAGGAGAGATGAATGCACTAGAATGGAGAAGGGTGGTGGAGAGATGAATGAAGTAGAGTGGAGGAGGGTGGAGGAGAGATGAAGGATGTTGGGTGGTGGAGGTTTGAGGAGGGTGGAGGATTGATGAATGAACAAGGGTGGAGGAGGGTGCAGGAGAGATGAATGAACTAGGGTGGAGGAGGGTGGAGGAGAGATGAATGAACTAGAGTGGAGGAGTGTGGTGGAGTGATGAATGAATGAGTGCGGTGGAGGAGAGATGAATGAACTAGTGTGTAGGAAGGTGGATGAGATAAGAATGAACTAGAGTGGAGGATGGCGGAAGAGAGATGAATGAACTAAGGTGGAGGAGGGTCGAGGAGAGATGATTGAACCAGGGTCGATGAGGGTGGAGGCGAGTGGAGGAGAGATCATTGAACTAGAGTGGAGTAGGGCGGAAGAGGGAAGAATGAACTAGTGTGGAGGAGGTTGGAGGAGAGATGAAATGAACTATAGCGGAGGAGGGTGACGAGATAAATGAAATAAGGTGGAGGAGGGTGGAGGAGGTGAGAATGAACTAGAGTGGAGGATGGTGGAGGAGGGTGGTGGAGTGATGAATGAACAAAGGTTGAGGAGGGTGGAGGAGAGATGAATGAACTAGAGTGGAGGAGTTTGGAGGTGAGATGAATGAACTAGAGCGGAGGAGGGTGGAGAGATGAATGAAATAAGGTGGAGGAGGGTGGAGGAGAGATGAATGAACTAGGATGGAGGAGGGTGGAGGAGGTGAGAAATAAACTAGAGTGGAGGAGGGTGGA
>NW_027600610.1:0-12624 GCF_964194155.1 Cetorhinus maximus | reverse complement strand
GCTCGCTTCCACTCTGCGCATGTGCAGCTCACTTCCATTCTGCGCATGTCCAGCTCGCCCCCAAGCTCGTTCAACTTTAGAAGGGCAGGTTTTCAGTTTAATGGGTTAGAACAGGAGCGGAGTTGGATTAATTGTACAGATCATTCAAAGAGCTAGTGGGACATGATGGACCAAATGGCCTCATTCTGAGCTGTATCATTCCTTAATCCTATGATTCTGTGATTGTTGTTTCAGTTCTGGTGGATGGAAGATCCCAGACTCTGTTGTCTCAGGGTCTCACTGCTCCACAGAACAGCCAGGCTGGTTAAAGGGTAATTTCAGGCTTTCTAATATCCGATTTACATTCACTGTCCAGCACTGTTCACATCCCTTACATTCTTCAATATTTATAAACCTCATTTCAGGTTCACATCCCACCCTGGCACAGGGGGTGGTAACCAGGACAGTTTGTTTTAACTCGCGTGGAAATCGCTGTGAGTGGACCCGAGAGATAAAGATTAAAAACTGCAGCAGTTACTTCGTTTATGAGCTGAAGCCGGCGCCAGACTGTGATGCTGCTTATTGCACAGGTACATTGCTGTTTATAAATGACCCAGGAGGGTGACTCTGGATGTGCCGGGTCACTCACTGAAATATTAATGTTCCACCTGCTCCTCGTTGTTGTAAGAACCACAATGAATAAAGGTCTAAAGCATGAAGTCAACTTTACCCAAATCAATCGGGACATGTTTCAGACCCTGTTATCATCAGGGACATCAAACAGACCCACACAGATCAAGGGATAGGCTTTAAAGAGTCTGTTATAGGGGGAGAGAGGAGTGAAGAGGCAGAGCGGGTGAGGGAGGGATTTCCAATGCTTAGAGTCCAGGCAGCTGAACACACGCCTGCCAATGTTGGGGATCCGGGATTGGAGGAGTAGAGGTTTATTTGAGGGTTGTGGGTCTGGTAGGAATATTATTGCGATGGGGTGTGGGGGCTGTGGGAGCCAACTGTGGACCGGGTGGGTGGGGGTGCATGACCATCAAGGATTTGAGCACCAACATAACGGCCTGAATCCCCTAACCTCAGAATCGTCTGAGATTTGATGCAAATGGGGAAATGTGTCAGGATCCTGTGGAATTCCTGATCCACACACATGCAGTTAAATTGCCTGTGAGGTATAAAGTTACGATGGGCTGATTCCCGTTGCTGGGACTCTCCACAAATCCCTCTGGTATAATCTCCCAGGACTTCCCATCTCCGGTGGGTGCCCGGGCCAGGGAGGTACACTGGAAGATTCACGAGGGAAACCCCGGGGACTCCCCACGTGAGGGCTGCACTGATATTGCCCCGGAATATGGAACTTCCGATGGACAATTACGCTGCACAAAGAAATATCTAATTATCTGATTGAAGTTGAGGAATTTGGTTGGTTCTGCGTCATTTAGCAGAATAGTTACCCAGGAAAAGTTAAAAGGATTAAAACCGCTTCTACCTGCTCAGTTAGTGAGGACCTGGCCCCAACTCCAGTCCCACACAGGACGACAGCCTCCCCGTCCCCCCCACCCCCCTCTACCCCCTGACCACGGCTGCACTCTGATATCCTACTGCCCTCTGGATCACAAACCCAAACCCCAACTACTCTCCCCAAATAACGACCACCTCCCCAATCTCTCACTATCCCCCAAGCCTAACTACCAACCACACCCTTGATTATGCTCCCCATCCCCCGCACGTGGTTACCCGCACACACGCTCGGGTAAACCACAACAAATATTTCCTCCCTGAAATGACTATACCCTCTCCCAAAACCTCCCAACATACACGGCTGGCGTCTCCAATTCCTGACTAACCCCCAGCCAGACGACTCTCCTCCCCACTGTGATGTAGTGACTGAGCGATATCTTGTTCAGTCAGCGAGATGAATGTTATGAAGTGAGTGAGGGGACTCTTATTAAGTGACCCCTGCCCAACATCATAAACCCCTCCCCTACAACACCCCACATACGGCCGAGCAATCCATCAATCCCAACCCACCCCATTCATACCACCACCACTTCCCCAACATCATATCTTACACAAGTACATTCACCCAGAATTCTTTAATTTCCAGGACTTATAAAAGTGCCTGAAATACCACAGCGAGGTCTGTAAAAAGGGCACATGTCTTCACCTGCCCTGACGGTGCCACCCTGCATTGGTACGGCTCGAGGAGCTGCTGCGATGCAGATTTTGCAAAAGGCTGATGGCAGTGGGATTTAGTAAGTGAGGGGAGAAGGATGTAGTGACTGAGGGGCGTGGGGTGTAGTGACTGAGGGGCGTGGGGTGTAGTGACTGATGGCATTTGGATGCAGTACCCGAGGGCAGTGGGATGTAAAGACTGAGGGGAGTGTGATGAAGTGACTGAGGGGAGAGGGATGTAGTGACTGAAGGGATTGGGATGCAGTATCTGAGTGGAGTGAGATAGATTGCCATATATCTATAGTGGGATGTCGTGGCTGATTGGAGTTGGATGTAGTGGCTGATGAAAATTGGATTAATTTATTGAGACGAGTGGGCTATATTGACTGGTGGTAGTGGAATGCAGTGGCTGAGGGGAGTGGGTTATATTGTTTGAGGTAAGTGGGATGTAGGGGCTGAAGGGAGTTGGATCCTGTGACTGATAGGAGTGGGATGTAGTGACTGAAGCGAGTGGGATTTAGTGATTGAGGGAAGTGGGTTTTAGTGATTGAGGTGAGTGGGATATTGTGACTGAGATGAGTAGGGTTTAGTAACTGAGGTGAGTGGGATGCAGTGACTGAGGGGATTGGGATGTAGTGACTGAGGTGAGTGGGAGGTAGTGACTGAGGCGAGTAGTATGTGGTTACTGAGTGGAGTTGGATGCAGTGGCTGAGGGGGGAATGATATAGTGACTGAGAGTAGTGGGATTTTGTGACTGAGGGGAGTGAGATGTTGTAACCGAGGGGAGTGGTCTGCAGAGACCAAGGCGAGTGGGATGTAGTGACTGAGGTGTGCAGAATGCATTAACTGAGGGAGGGATGATATTGTGACTGAGGGGAATGGGATATAGTGACTGAGGGGAGCGGGATGAAACACTGAGGGGAGTGAAGTGCAGTGAATGAGGGGAGTGGGATGTAGTGACCGAGGGGCTTGGGATGTAGTGCTCAAGGGGTGTGGGATGTAGTGATGGAGGTGCGTAGGCTTTATTGACTGATGGGGCAATGATATTGTGACTGAGGGGTGTTTTGCTGTTGTGACTGAGGTGCGTAGAATGTTTTGATTGAAGGGAAATTACATAGTTACTAAGGGGAGTGGTATACAGTGACTGAGGGAAATGGGATGTCCTGACTTAAGGGAGTGGGATGCAGGGACTAAGGGGAGTGGGATGCAGTGACTGAGGGGAGTGGGATACAATGCCTGGGGCGAGCAGGATGTAGTGGCTGAGGATTGCGGGAAGTAGTGACTGAGAGGACTGGGGTTATTGAACGCGGTGAGTGGGATGTCGAGACTGATGGAATGGAATTCTATGAATATAGGTTGTCATATTTATGTATCGGGTCAATTTAGTCTGTCACCGAGCATACTGGTTCATAATTAGATTGGCATCTGTGAGTTACTAAAATGAACTGTTCAGTCTTCTGCGCAGATTTCTGTTTATATTCCCACACACCAGCACCAGAGTCTTCCACAATTCAGAAACCCGAATACACAACATCACAAAAACCCACTGAAAAACCATCTTCTAAACCCGCTGGGTCTGTCAGCTCAGGTATCAGTATTGTGTGATTAAATCAATCACATTCGTTACCCAAAGCGCCTACTGAAATGTTCACTCCCCGAGTACCACACATTCTCAATAAGAAAAGCATTCTCCGGAGACATATTGTCATTCACCATCTCCAGTCTTCCTCTGATTTAGCCCTTCCAGAGAGGGAGGGCAGTCAGGTCTTGTGATGGGTAGGAAGCATCTGTGGAAATGATTTGTTCACTCTGTGTGTTCCTCTCTCGGACCAAGTGGCTACACGGACCACTTTGTTCACGTTTATGTCCAGGCCGCTCACGACCATCCTGCTCTCCTCCTTCATCAACCCCTATTCTTCTTTTCAATTCTCATTCATCTGTTTATCTGGCATTGATCACAACCAATCTGGGAGGAGGTTCTACATTTTCACCTGATTCCAGATTCTAAATAAAGTCATTTGTTGAAATCCATCTTTGGATGTACTATTGATCATATTATATACTCTCTCTATCTGAAAGAGCCTGTCCGCCTCTTCATTTGTCCACACAATGCCTTTATCTCTCTCTCTCTCCCTATCTCTGTATCTCTCTGTCTCTCCTTTACTCTGTGTCGTTATCTTTCTATATCTCTCTCTCTATGTCTTTCTTTCCCATTCTCTCCAACTATACTTATCAAATGTCATTTTCACCTCTCTCCGTTTGCTACTGTATGTTCTATCTTGCTCTCTCTATCCATCCCTCTTTATCTCTGCAATTTCTATCTCCATCTCTCTATCTCTAAAACAAACTGTGTTCCTCTGCCTCCCTTTATATCTGTGACTTTAAATATATCTCTTGCTCGCTCTCTCCCTCGCAATCTCTCACACCATTTATAACTTAACTATCAAACTGTAATTCTCTCTCACTATTATCTCTTCCTTTTACAAACGTCTTCCTTCATGGTGTTGGTCACTGTCTCTATCTGTCTCTCTTTCGCTCTTGCGTGTCTATATCCCTCTTTTTCACAATAACAACATCTCTAACTCTCTAGCTCTCGTTAGTTGTGCATTATCTCTGACACTTTCGTCTTTCGTTTAACTTACTTTAAAATCTGCTAGTTGGAGGCCAGAACAATCTCTTACTCCGCAACTGAACTTGAAAGAGATTTTAACATTTGAATATTCAATTTGGACCAAATTTGTGAACAAAATGGTTCAGTATCAGACAGTTCACAGCGAGAGAGACAATGGCAGTGGCCACAGAGAGGAGGTTCTGGCGGAAGCGATGACAGTGGCTTCGTTTTCTCCATATTTCGAGGGAGGGCGTTGAGTGAGGGGTGGGTGCCGTCAACGTACCTGTGGGTGTGATGTGGTAACTCTCGGAGATTTCACGTTTCCCGTCCCCTATATCCGACTGTGTAAGACAGCAACGCTCAGGTACACAGATTGAATCTTGGATTGCCGGATGTCGTTTTGCTATGGGGAATAAGTGTATCTGGGCTTGTAGCTATTTAGCTGGGAGATAACAGGTAAATTCAGAGTAGAGCGCATTCAGTGAGCAGGGAGTGAGAGGGGGAGGCTGGTGGAAGCCTGATTCAGAGAAGGGTCCAGATTTCCAGCATTGAATTGTGGGTATTATCCATGTGGGTGGAGAATGATACTGAGGTAATTTGTGCTTTGTGGCTACAAGTTGCAGTGTGACATTAACTGTACTTCATGCATCAATACGGGACATCTTTCTGTCACTCAGACCCAGGCTCCGCACTCACTGACCCGTGTGTAAATCACACCGTCCTGGACCAGCCCTGGAGGAGCATCGATTGTACTGGGGCTGAATGCTCTGGCCAGTGGAAGTGTGATAGGGACCTGAAGTACGGATGGTACCGATTTAACAGGTAACGTGAAGGGGGAAATCAAGGTCAACCCATCAATAGAAAGATGGAGGAGAAATTTGAGGTAAAGTTATCAATAGGCGTGAATTGAACATAGAGAAGAGAACAGAGAGCGAGTGGGGGAATAGGAACTGCTGGTGAACTGCGATCATCATTCCGGACAATGGGATACGGAGTGAATACAGGGAATGGGGAAGGAGTGGATTCGACAGAGACAGAACATAAAGGGGATGTGGAAAGGAGATACAGATAACAGGGAGTTACTCGGACTAGTGGGGCTTGGGAATGTCAAAACTGGGAAGTTGCGATCCACTGGGGTCAGTGCTGGGACCATCACCATTTAACATTTACAATGTCCCAATATGGACACAGGAACCAGAATCACATCATCAAAATCTGATGCTGATATCACTCTGTACAGTGTAGCTCATACAGAAGGATACTTGACATACTCCAGGAAGGTGTGAGCACATTTGCAGAATGATGGGATAATTAGCAAAGGAACTCAAAATTCGGTCATTGTGGGGTGGGTGAATGAGGGAGAAAGAGTCATGAGGTGATAAAGATTAAGAAAAGAGAGAGTTTAAATGACACAGAGGTGTAGAGGAATCTGGCAGCACAGGAACACAAAGCAATAAAAACTGACACAAGTCAATAAGGTCACCAGGAAAGAAACAGCGCTCTGGGGTCAATTTGTAGAGGACGGGACTGAGAGACAGAGATGGGATGTTAAACCTGTACAGAAGTTTGATTCATACAAACTCGGAGGTCGTGCACAGTTCCGGTCTCTGTCTCTCTCAGGTAGACCACACTCGGAGCACTGTGCACAGTTCCGGTCTCTGTATCTCTCAGATAGACCACACTCGGAGCACTGTGCACAGTTCCGGTCTCTGCATCTCTCAGATAGACCACACTCGGAGCACTGTGCACAGTTCCGGTCTTTGTATCACCTGGGTTAACGACACTCGGTGCACTGAGCACGGCCCTTGTCTCCGTATTCCTCGGTTAGACCACACTTGGAGCACCATGCACGGTTCTGCTCTCCGTATGCCTCGCTCAGACCACACTCGGAGCACAGTGCACATTTCTGGTCTCTGTACCCTCGGTTAGAACACATCCAGAGCACTGTGCACAGTTCTGGTCTCTGTATCCCTCGGTTAGACCACTTTCAGAGCACTGTGCACAGTTCTGGTCTCTGTATCCCTCAGTTAGACCACTTTCAGAGCACTGTGCACAGTTCTGGTCTCTGTACCCCTCCGTTAGACCACATTAAGAGCACTGTGCACAGTTCTAGGCTCGTTATCTGTCAGTTGGACCATATTTGGAGCACTGTGTACTCTTCTAGCCTCCATGTCCATCTCCAAAAACACTCATGAAGCTTGCTACCGTCCTGGATAAAGCAGCCCGCTTGATTGCATCCACATCCCCAAACATCCACATCCACATAGACGCTTCCACTCCCGCTCCTTTCCCCCTCTCCCCGTCCCCTCTCCCTCTCCCTCTCACCAGCACCTATCCCTCTCCCCACCCACTCTCACCGCCCCCTCTCCCCAACTCCTCTCTCACTCTTCCAACCCTCTCTCAGTCCCCCTTCCCCATCTCCCTCTCCCCGCCCTCTATCACACTCCACGCCCCCGCTCCCTCTCCCCGCAACCTCTACCTCTCCCCGAAACCTCTCCCCGCCCCGTCTTCCTCTCACCGCCTCCTCTCTCACTCTCCCCGCCCCCGCTCTCTCCCGAACCCCTGCTCTCTCCCGAACCCCTTTCCCCATCTCCGCCCACTCTCAGACTCCCCGCCCCCTCTCACACTCCCCGCCCCCTCTCACACTCCCCGCCCCCTCTCACACTCCCCGCCCCCTCTCACTCTCCCCGCCCCCTCTCACACTCCCCGCCCCCCCTCTCACACACCCCGCCCCCTCTCACACACCCCGCCCCCTCTCACTCCCCGCCCCCTCTCACTCTCCCCGCCCCCTCACACACTCCCCGCCCCCTCTCACACTCCCCGCACACTCTCACACTCCCCGCCCCCTCTCACACTCCCCGCCCCCTCTCACACTCCCCGCCCCCTCTCACACTCCCCGCCCCCTCTCACACTCCCCGCCCCCTCTCACACTCCCCGCCCCCTCTCACACTCCCCGCCCCCTCTCACACTCCCCGCCCCCTCTCACACTCCCCGCCCCCTCTCACACTCCCCCGCCCCCCACACTCCCCGCCCCCTCACACTCCCCGCCCCCTCACACTCCCCGAACCCTCTCACACTCCCCGCCCCCTCTCACACTCCCCGCCCCCTCTCACACTCCCCGCCCCCTCTCACACTCCCCGCCACCTCTCACACTCCCCGCCCCTCTCACACTCCCCGCCCCCTGTCACACTCCCCGCCCCCTCTCACACTCCCCGCCCCCTCTCACTCTCCCCGCCCCCTCTCACACTCCCCGCCCCCTCACACTCCCCGCCCCTCTCACACTCCCCGCCCCCTCTCACACTCCCCGCCCCCTCACACTCCCCGCCCCCTCACACTCCCCGAACCCTCTCACACTCCCCGCCCCCTCTCACACTCCCCGCCCCCTCTCACACTCCCCGCCCCCTCTCACACTCCCCGCCCCCTCACACTCCCCGCCCCCTCACACTCCCCGAACCCTCTCACACTCCCCGCCCCCCTCTCACACTCCCCGCCCCCTCTCACACTCCCCGCCACCTCTCACACTCCCCGCCCCCTCTCACTCTCCCCGCCCCCTCTCACACTCCCCGCCCCCTCTCACTCTCCCCGCCCCCTCTCACACTCCCCGCCCCCTCTCACACTACCCGCCCACTCTCACACTACCCGCCCACTCCCTCTCCCCGCCCTCTCTCCCTCTCCCCGCCAAATCTCATTCTCCCCGCCCCCCTCTCTCTCTGCCCGGCCCCCTCTCTCTCTGCCCGGCCCCTCTCACTCTCCCCGCCCCCTCTCACTCTCCCCGCCAACTCTCATTCTCCCCACCCCCTCTCATTCACTGCACCCCCTCTTCCCGTCCCTTCTCCCTCTCCACGCCCCCTCTGCCTCTCCCAACCCCCTCTTCCTCTCCCCCTCCCTCTCCTCACCCCTCTCCTTCTCCTCAACCCCTTCCCCTCTGCCCGCCCCTCTCTCTCCCTGCCCCCTCTCACTCTCCCCGCCCCTCTCCCTCTCCCTCTCCCCGCCCCTCTCCCTCTCCCTCTCCCTCTCCCTCTCCCCATTCCAAATCCCCGCCCCCTCTCACTCTCCTCGCCCCCTCTCACTCTCCCCGCCCCCTCTCCCTCTCCCCGCCCCCTCTCCCTCTCCCCGCCCCTCTCCCTCTCCCCGCCCCCTCTCACTCTCCCCGCCCCCTCTCACTCTCCCCATCCCCTCTCCCTCTCCCCATCCCCTCTCCCTCTCCCCGCCCCCTCTCACTCTCCCCGCCCCCTCTCACTCTCCCCGCCTCCTCTCACTCTCCTCACCCGCGCTCCCTCTCCCCGCCCCCTCTCCCCACTCCCAGCCATCTCCGCCTCTCCCGCCCCCTCTCCCTCTCCCCACCCCCTCTACCTTTCCCCGACCCCTCTCACTCTCCCCGCCCCCTCTCACTCTCCCCGCACCCTCTCACTCTCCCCGCCCCCTCTCACTCTCCTCACCCCCTCTACCTCTCCCTGCCCCCTCTCACTCTCGCCGCACCCTCTCCTTCTACTCGCCCCCTCTCCCTCTCCCCGCCCCCTCTCCCCGCCCCCTCTCCCCGCCCCCTCTCCCCCGCCCCTCTCCCCGCCCCCTCTCACTCTCGCCGCCCTCTCTCCCTCACCTCAAACCCTCTCACTCTCCCCACACCCTCTCCCACTCCCAGCCATCTCCGCCTCTCCCCGCCCCCTCTCCCTCTCCTCACCCCCTCTCCCTCTCCGCGACCCCTCTCCCTCTCCCCACCCCACCTCCCTCTCCCCACCCCACCTCCCTCTCCCCACCCCACCTCCCTCTCCCACCCCACCTCCCTCTCCCCACCCCCTCCCCTTCTCTCCGCCCCACCCCCTCCCTTCTCTCCGCCCCCTCCCCTTCTCTCCGCCCCCTCCCCTTCTCTCCGCCCCCTCCCCTTCTCTCCGCCCCCTCCCCTTCTCTCCGCCCCCTCCCCTTCTCTCCGCCCCCTCCCCTTCTCTCCGCCCCCTCTCCCTCTCCCTCTCCCTCTCCCCGCCCCCTCTCCCTCTCCCCGCCCCCTCTCACTCTCCCCGCCCCCTCTCACTCTCCCCGCCCCCTCTCCCTCTCCCCGCCCCCTCTCACTCTCCCCGCCCCCTCTCACACTCCCCGCCCCCTCTCACACTCCCCGCCCCCTCTCACACTCCCCGCCCCCTCTCACTCTCCCCGCCCCCTCTCCCTCTCCCCGCCCCCTCTCACACTCCCCGCCCCCTCTCACTCTCCCCGCCCCCTCTCACACTCCCCGCCCCCTCTCACACTCCCCGCCACCTCTCACTCTCCCCGCCCCCTCTCACACTCCCCGCCCCCTCTCACACTCCCCGCCCCCTCTCACACTCCCCGCCCCCTCTCACACTCCCCGCCCCCTCTCACTCTCCCCGCCCCCTCTCACTCTCCCCGCCCCCTCTCACACTCCCCCGCCCCCTCTCACACTCCCCGCCCCCTCTCACACTCCCCGCCCCCTCTCACACTCCCCGCCCCCTCTCACACTCCCGCCCCCTCTCACACTCCCCGCCCCCTCTCACTCTCCCCGCCCCCTCTCACACTCCCCGCCCCCTCTCACACTCCCCGCCCCCTCTCACTCTCCCCGCCCCCTCTCACTCTCCCCGCCCCTCTCACACTCCCCGCCAAATCTCATTCTCCCCGCCCCCTCTCTCTCTGCCCGCCCCCTCTCACTCTCCCCGCCCCCTCCTCACTCTCCCCCGCCCCCTCTCACTCTCCCCGCCCCCTCTCACTCTCCCCGCCCCCTCTCACACTCCCCGCCAACTCTCATTCTCCCCACCCCCTCTCATTCACTGCACCCCCTCTTCCCGTCCCTTCTCCTCTCCCCGCCCCTCTCCCTCTCCCTCTCCCCATTCCAAATCCCCCCCCCTCTCACTCTCCTCGCCCCCTCTCACACTCCCCGCCCCCTCTCCCTCTCCCCGCCCCCTCTCCCTCTCCCCGCCCCCTCTCACACTCCCCGCCCCCTCTCACACTCCCCGCCCCCTCTCACACTCCCCCCCCCCCATCTCACACTCCCCCCCCATCTCACACTCCCCGCCCCCTCTCACACTCCCCGCCCACTCTCACACTCCCCGCCCCCTCTCACTCCCCGCCCCCTCACACACTCCCCGCCCCCTCTCACACTCCCCGCCCCTCTCACTCTCCCCGCCGCCTCTCCCTCTCCACGCCCCCTCATACTCTCCCCGCACCGTCTCATACTCTCCCCGCACCGTCTCACACTCCCGCCTCCTCTCACACTCCCCGCCCCCTGTCACTCTCCCCGCCCCCACTCACACTCCCCGCCCCGTCTCCCTCTCCCCGCCCCGTCTCCCTCTCCCCGCCCTCTCTCCCTCTCCCCGCCCTCTCTCCCTCTCCCCGCCCTCTCTCCCTCTCCCCGCCAAATCTCATTCTCCCCGCCCCCTCTCTCTCTCTGCCCGGCCCCTCTCACACTCCCCGCCAACTCTCATTCTACCCACCCCCCTCTCATTCACTGCACCCCCCTCTTCCCGTCCCTTCTCCCTCTCCACGCCCCCTCTGCCTCTCCCCCCTCCCTCTCCTCACCCCCTCTCCTCCTCAACCCCTTCCCCTCTGCCCGCCCCTCTCTCTCCTCGCCCCTCTCACTCTCCCCGCCCCCTCTCACTCTCCCCGCCCCCTCTCACTCTCCCCGCCCCCTCTCACTCTCCCCGCCCCCTCTCACTCTCCCCGCCCCCTCTCACTCTCCCCGCCCCCTCTCACTCTCTTCCCCTCACCCTGTCCCCGCCCCCTCTCCTTCTCGCTGCTTCCTCTCCCGCTCCTTGCCAACTCTTACGACCCCCTCTCCATCTCCGCACCTCCTCTCACTCTGCCAACCCCCTCTCCCTCTCCCAGACCACTCTCCCTCTCCCTCTCCCCATTCCCTATCCCCGCCCCCTCTCAATCTCCCCGTCCGCTCTCCCTGTCCCCCGCCCCCTCTCACTCTCCCCGCCCCTCTCCCTCTCCCCATTCCAAATCCCCGCCCCCTCTCACTCTCCCCGCCCCTCTCCCTCTCCCTCTCTCCCCGCCCCTCTCCCCTCTCCCTCTCTCCATTCCCTATCCCCCGCCCCCTCTCACTCTCCCCGCCCCCTCACTCTCCCCGTCCCCTCTCATTCTCCCCGCCCCCTCTCACTCTCCCCGCCCCCTCTCACTCTCCCCGCCCCCTCTCTCTCTCCCCCGCCCCCTCTCGTTCTCCCCGCCCCTCTCCCTCTCCGCACACCCTCTCCCACTCCCAGCCATCTCCGCCTCTCCCGCCCCCTCTCCCCACCCCCTCTACCTTTCCCCGCCCCTCTCACTCACCCCGCACCCTCTCCCTCTCCCCACCACATCTCACTCTCTCCGCCCCCCTCTCACTCTCCCCGCCCCTCTCACACTCCCCGCCCCCTCTCACACTCCCCGCCCCCTCTCACACTCCCCGCCCCCTCTCACTCTCCCCGCCCCCTCTCACTCTCCCCGCCCCCTCTCACACTCCCCGCCCCCTCTCACACTCCCCGCCCCTCTCACACTCCCCGCCCCCTCTCACACTCCCCGCCCCCTCTCACACTCCCCGCCCCCTCTCACACTCCCCCGCCCCCTCTCACTCTCCCCGCCCCCTCTCACACTCCCCGCCCCCTCTCACACTCCCCGCCCCCTCTCACTCTCCCCGCCCCCTCTCACTCTCCCCGCCCCCTCTCACACTCCCCGCCAAATCTCATTCTCCCCGCCCCCTCTCTCTCTGCCCGCCCCCTCTCACTCTCCCCGCCCCCTCTCACTCTCCCCGCCCCCTCTCACTCTCCCCGCCCCCTCTCACTCTCCCCGCCCCCTCTCACACTCCCCGCCAACTCTCATTCTCCCCACCCCCTCTCATTCACTGCACCCCCTCTTCCCGTCCCTTCTCCCTC
>NW_027600609.1:0-12625 GCF_964194155.1 Cetorhinus maximus | reverse complement strand
CCAAACAGGGCCAAGCAGAACAAAACAGAGCCAAACAGAGCCAAACAGAGTCAAACAGAGCACAACAGAGCCATACAGAGCCAATCAGAGCCAAATATAGCCAAACGGAGCCAAACAGAGCCAAAATGAGCACAACTGAGCCGTAGAGAGCCAAACATAGCTGAACAGAGCCCAACAGAGCAAAATAGATCCAAACAGAGAACAACAGAGCCAAACAGAGCCAAACAGAGCAAAACAGAGCCACACAGAGCGAAACAGAGCCAAATATAGCCAAACGGAGCCAAACAGAGCCAAACAGAGCCAAAATGAGCACAACTGATCCGTACAGAGCCAAACAGAGCTGAACAGAGCTCAACAGAGCAAAATAGATCCAAACAGCGAACAACAGAGCCAAACAGAGCCAAACAGAGCAAAACAGAGCCACACAGAGCGAAACAGAGCCAGACAGAGCCAAACAGAGTTAATCAGAGACAAACAGAGCCAAACAGAGCCAAAGGGAGCCACACAGAGCGAAACAGAACAAACAGAGTGAAACAGAGCACAACAGAGCCACACAGAGCCAAGCAGAGCCAAACAGAGTCAAACAGAGCAGAACAGATCCAAACAGAGTCATACAGAGCCCAACAGAGCAGAACAGAGTGAAACTGAGCAGATCAGAGGCAAACAGAGACAAACAGAGCAAAATAGAGCCAAACAGAGCTAAACAGAGCCAAACAGAGCAAAACAGAGCCAAACAGAGCCAAACAGACTCAAGCAGAGCATAACAGAGCCACACAGAGTCAAACAGAGCACAACATAGCAAAACACAGCCATACAGAGCGAAACAGAGCAAAACAGAGCACAACAGAGCCAAACAGAGCCAAACAGAGCCAAACATGGCCAAACATAGCCAAACAGAACCAAACAGACTCAAACAGAGTGAAGCAGAGCCAAACAGAACAATACAGAGTGAAACAGAGGAAAGCAAAGCCAAACAGAGTCAAACAGAGCACATCAGATCCAAAGAGAGCCAAACAGAGCTAAACAGAGTGAAAAAGCGTGAAACAGAGCGAAACAGAGCCAAACAGAGCCAAACAGAGCAAAACAGAGTAAAACAGTGCCATACAGAGCCAAACAAAGCAAAACAGAGCCAAACGGACTCAAACAGAGCATAAAAGAGCCAAACAGAGTCAAACAGAGCAAAACAGAGCAGAACAGAGCCACACAGAGCCAAACAGGGCAAAAACAGAGCAGAACAGAGCCACACAGAGCCAAACAGAGCAAAAAAGAGCACAACAGAGCCAAACATAGCCAAGCAGAGCCAAACAGAACCAAACAGAGCGAAACAGAGCCAAACAGAGCAAAACAGAGAGAAGCAGAGCAAAACATAGCCAAGCAGAGCCAAACAGAACCAAACAGACTCAAACGGAGCGAAGCAGAGCCAAACAGAGCCAAACAGAGCCCAACAGAGCCAAACAGAGACAAACAGAGTCACACAGAGCAAAACAGAGCCAAACAGAGCCAAACAGAGTAAAACAGAGCCAAACAGAGCGGAACAGAGCCAGACCGAGCCAAACAGAGTTAAACAGAGCAAAACAGAGGCAAACAGAGCCAAAGGGAGCCAAACAGAGCAAAACAGAGTGAAACAGAGCCAAACAGAGCCAAACAGAGCCAAACAGAGCAAATCAGAGCGAAACAGAGCCAAAAAGAGATATACAGAGCAAAACAGAGCCTATCAGAGCACAACAGAGCCAAACGGAGCCAAATAGACTCAAACAGAGCATAAAAGAGCCACACAGAGCCAAACAGAGCAAAACAGAGCACAACAGAACACACCAGAGCCAAACATAGCCAAGCAGAGCCAAACAGAACCAAACAGACTCAGACAGAGCGAAACAGAGCAAAATAGAGTGAAACAGAGCAAAACATAGCCACGCAGAGCCAAACAGAACCAAACAGACTCAAAAAGAGCGAAGCAGAGCCAAACAGAGCACAACAGAGCCAAACTGAGCAAATCAGAGCCAAACAGAGCGAAACAGAGCCAGACCGAGCCAAACAGAGTTAAACAGAGCCAAACGGAGGCAAACAGCGCCAAATGGAGCCAAACAGAGCCAAACAGAGCGAAACTGAGCGAAACAGAGCCCAACAGAGCCAAACGGAGCCAAACGGACTCAAACAGAGCATAAAAGAGCCAAACAGAGTCAAACAGTGCAAAACAGAGCAGAACAGAGCCACACAGAGCCAAACAGAGCCAAACATAGCCAAGCAGAGCCAAACAGAACCAAACAGACTCAAACACAGCGAATCAGAGCCAAACAGAGCAAAACAGAGTGAAACGGAGCAAAACATAGCCACGCAGAGCCAAACAGAACCAAACAGACTCAAAAAGAATGAAGCAGAGCCAAACAGAGCCAAACAGAGCCCAACAGAGCCAAACAGAGTCACACAGAGCAAAACAGAGCCAAACAGAGCGGAACAGAGCCAGAAAGAGCCAAACAGATTTATACTGAGCAAAACAGAGCCACACAGAGCCAAAAGGAGCCAAACAGAGCCAAACAGAGCAAAACAGAGTGAAACAGAGCAGAACAGAGCCAAACATAGCCATACAAAGCCAAACAGAGCAAAAAAGAGTTAAAATGAGCAAAACAGAGCCAAACAGAGCCAAACAGAGTCAAACAGAGCCAAACAGAGCCAAGCAGAACAAAACATAGCCAAACAGAGCCAAACAGAGTCAAACAGAGCACAGCAGAGCCCCACAGAGTCAAACAGAGCACAACATAGCAAAACAGAGCCATACAGAGCCAAACAGAGCAAAACAGAGCACAACAGAGCCAAACAGAGCCAAACAGAGCCAAACATAGCCAAACATAGCCAAACAGAACCAAACAGACTCAAACAGAGCGAAGCAGAGTCAAACAGAACAAAACAGAGTGAAACAGAGGAAAGCATAGCCAAACAGAGCCAAACAGAGTCAGACAGAGCGAAACATAGCCACACAGAGCCAAACAGAGTCAAACAGAGCACATCAGAGCCAAAGAGAGCCAAACAGAGCAAAACAGAGTGAAACAGCGTGAAACAGAGCCAAACAGAGCAAAACAGAGTAAAACAGTGCCATACAGAGCCAAACAGAGCAAAACAGAGCTAAACGGACTCAAACAGAGCATAAAAGAGCCAAACAGAGTCAAACAGAGCAAAACAGAGCAGAACAGAGCCACACAGAGCCAAACAGAGCAAAACAGAGCACAACAGAGCCACACAGAGCCAAACAGAGCAAAACAGAGCACAACAGAGCCAAACAGAGCCAAACATAGCCAAGCAGAGCCAAACAGAACCAAACAGACTCAAACAGAGCGAAACAGAGCCAAACAGAGCAAAACAGAGTGAAGCAGAGCAAAACATAGCCAAGCAGAGCCAAACAGAACCAAACGGACTCAAGCAGAGCGAAGCAGAGCCAAACAGAGCCAAACAGAGCCCAACAGAGCCAAACAGAGAAAAACAGAGTCACACAGAGTAAAACAGAGCCAAACAGAGCCAACCAGAGCAAAACAGAGCCAAACAGAGCGGAACAGAGCCAGACCGAGCCAAACAGAGTTAAACAGAGCAAAACAGAGGCAAACAGAGCCAAAGGGAGCCAAACAGAGCCAAACAGAGCAAAACAGAGTGAAACAGAGCAGAACAGAGTCAAACAGAGCCAAGCAGAGCCAAACAGAGCAAAACAGAGCGAAACAGAGCCAAACAGAGATATACAGAGCAAAACAGATCCTATCAGAGCCCAACAGAGCCAAACGGACTCAAACAGAGCATAAAAGAGCCAAACAGAGTGAAACAGAGCAAAATAAAGCAGAACAGAGCCACACAGAGCCAAACAGAGCAAAACAGAGCACAACAGAGCACACCAGAGCCAAACATAGCCAAGCAGAGCCAAACAGAACCAAACAGACTCAGACAGAGCGAAACAGAGCAAAACAGAGCAAAACAGAACGAAACAGAGCAAAACATAGCCAAGCAGAGGCAAACAGATCCAAACAGACTCAAACAGAGCGAAGCAGAGCCAAACAGAGCCCAACAGAGCCAAACAGAGCAAAATTGAGCAAATCAGAGCCAAACAGAGCGAGAACAGAGCCAGACAGAGCCAAACAGAGTTAAACAGAGCAAAACAGAGGCAAACAGAGCCAAAGGGAGCCATACAGAGCCAAACAGAGCCAAGCAGAGGAAAACAGAGCGAAACAGAGCCCAACAGAGCCAAACGGAGCCAAACGGACTCAAACAGAGCATAAAAGAGCCAAACAGAGTCAAACAGAGCAAAACAGAGCAGAACAGAGCCACACAGAGCCAAACAGAGCAAAACAGAGCACAACAGAGCCAAACAGAGCCAAACATAGCCAAGCAGAGCCAAACAGAACCAAACAGACTCAAACAGAGCGAAACAGAGCCAAACAGAACAAAACAGAGTGAAACAGAGCAAAACACAGCCAAGCAGAGCCAAACAGAACTAAGCAGACTCAAAGAGAGCGAAGCAGAGCCAAACAGAGCCAAACAGAGCCCAACAGAGCCAAACAGAGCCAAACAGAGTCATACAGAGCAAAACAGAGCCAAATAGAGCAAAACAGAGTGAAACAGAGCAAAACATAGCCACGCAGAGCCAAACAGAACCAAACAGACTCTAAGAGAATGAAGCAGAGCCAAACAGAGCCAAACAGAGCCCAACAGAGCCAAACAGAGCCAAACAGAGTCACACAGAGCAAAACAGAGCCAAACAGAGCAAAACAGAGCCAAACAGAGCCAAACAGAGCCAAACAGAGACAAACAGAGCCAGACCGAGCCAAACAGAGTTAAACAGAGCAAAACAGAGGCAAACAAAGCCAAAGGGAGCCAGACAGAGCCAAACAGAGCCAAACAGAGTCAAACAGAGCACAACAGAGCCAAACAGAGCCAAACATAACCAAACGGAGCCAAACAGAGCCAGAAAGAGCAAAACAGAGCACAACAGAGCCACACAGAGCCAAACAGAGCAGAACAGAGCACAACAGAGCCAAACAGAGCCAACCATAGCCAAGCAGAGCCAAACAGAACCAAACAGACTCCAACAGAGCGAAACAGAGCCAAACAGAGCAAAACAGAGTGATGCAGAGCAAAACATAGCCAAGCAGAGCCAAACAGAACCAAACGGACTCAAACAGAGCGAAGCAGAGCCAAACAGAGCCAAACAGAGCCCAACAGAGCCAAACAGAGACAAACAGAGTCACACAGAGCAAAACAGAGCCAAACAGAGCCAAACAGAGCAAAACAGAGCCAAACAGAGCGGAACAGAGCCAGACCGAGCCAAACAGAGTTAAACAGAGCAAAACGGAGGCAAACAGAGCCAAAGGGAGCCAAACAGAGCCAAAATGAGCAAAACAGAGTGAAACAGTGCAGAACAGAGCCAAACAGAGCCAAGCAGAGCCAAACAGAGCAAAACAGAGCGAAACAGAGCCAAACAGAGATATACAGAGCAAAACAGATCCTATCAGATCCCATCAGAGACAAACGGAGCCAAACGGACTCACACAGAGCATATAAGAGCCAAACAGAGTCAAACAGAGCAAAATAAAGCAGAACAGAGCCACACAGAGCCAAACAGAGCAAAACAGAGCACAACAGAGCACACAAGAGCCAAACATAGCCAAGCAGAGCCAAACAGAACCAAACAGACTCAGACAGAGCGAAATAGAGCAAAACAGAGCAAAACAGAGCGAAACAGAGCAAAACATAGCCAAGCAGAGGCAAACAGAACCAAACAGACTCAAACAGAGCGAAGCAGAGCAAAACAGAGCCAAACAGAGCCAAATTGAACAAATCAGAGCCAAACAGAGCGAAACAGAGCCAGACAGAGCCAAACAGAGTTAAACAGAGCAAAACAGAGGCAAACAGAGCCAAAGGGAGCCAAACAGAGCCAAACAGAGCCAAACAGAGCAAAACAGAGTGAAACAGAGCCCAACAGAGCCAAACGGAGCCAAACGGACTCAAACAGAGCATAAAAGAGCCAAACAGAGTCAAACAGAGCAAAACAGAGCAGAACAGAGCCACACAGAGCCAAACAGAGCATAACAAAGCACAACAGAGCCAAACAGAGCCAAACATAGCCAAGCAGAGACAAACAGAACCAAACAGACTCAAACAGAGCCAAACAGAGCCAAACAGAGCAAAACAGAGTGAAACAGAGCAAAACATAGCCAAGCAGAGCCAAACAGAACTAAGCAGACTCAAAGAGAGCGAAGCAGAGACAAACAGAGCCAAACAGAGCCAAACAGAGACAAACAGAGCCAGACCGAGCCAAACAGAGTTAAACAGATCAAAACAGAGGCAAACAGAGCCAAAGGGAGCCAAACAGAGCCAAACAGAGCAAAACAGAGTGAAACAGAGCAAAACAGAGCCAAACAGAGCAAAACAGAGCCAAACAGAGCCAAACAGAGTCAAACAGAGCACAACAGAGCCAAACAGAGCCAAACATAACCAAACGGAGCCAAACCGAGCCAGAAAGAGCCATAAAGAGCGAAACAGAGCCAAACAGAGCCCAACAGAGGCAAACAGAGCCAAACAGAGTGAAACAGAGCGAAACAGAGCCAAACATAGCCCAACAGAGCCAAACAGAGCCAAACAGAGCGGAACAGAGCCAAACAGAGTCAAACAGTGCAAAACAGAGTTTAAAGGAGCGGAACAGAGCCAAACAGAGCCATACAGAGCCAAACAGAGCAAAAAAGAGTTAAACAGAGCAAAACAGAGCCATAGAGCAAAACAGAGCCAAACAGAGCCAAGCAGAACAAAACATAGCCAAACAGAGCCGAACAGAGCCAAGCAGAACAAAACATAGCCAAACAGAGCCAAACAGAGCAAAACAGAGCACAACAGAGCCAAACAGAGCCCAACATAGCCAAACATAGCCAAACAGAACCAAACAGACTCAAACAGAGCGAAGCAGAGCCAAACAGAACAAAACAGAGTGAAACAGAGGAAAGCATAGCCAAACAGAGCCAAACAGAGTAGGACAGAGCGAAACATCGCCACACAGAGCCAAACAGAGTCAAACAGAGCCCATCAGAGCCAATGAGAGCCAAACAGAGCTAAACAGAGTGAAATAGCGTGAAATAGAGCGAAACAGAGCCAACAGAGCCAAACAGAGTGAAACAGAGCAAAACAGAGCGAAACAGAGCCCAACAGAGCCAAACGGGGCCAAACGGACTCAAACAGAGCATAAAAGAGCCAAACAGAGTCAAACAGAGCAAAACAGAGCAGAACAGAGCCACACAGAGCCAAACAGAGCAAAACAGAGCACAACAGAGCCAAACGGAGCCAAACGGACTCAAACAGAGCATAAAAGAGCCAAACAGAGTCAAACAGAGTGAAACAGAGCAGAACAGAGCAGAACAGAGCCAAGCAGAGCCAAAAAGAGTCAAACAGAGCAGAACAGAGCCAGACAGAGCCATACAGAGCCAAACAGAGCATAATAGATTGAAACAGAGCCAAACAGAGCAAGACATAGCCAGACCGAGCCAAAAAGAGTTAAACAGAGCACAACAGAGCCAAACAGAGCCAAACATAACCAAAAGGAGCCAAACAGAGCCAGACATGCCATAAAGAGCGAAAGAGAGCCATACAGAGCCATACAGAGCCAAACAGAGACCAACAGAGGGAAACAGAGCCAAACAGAGTTAAACAGAGTGAAACAGAGCCAAACAGAGCAAAACAGAGCCAAACAGAGTGAAAGAGATCCAGACAGAGCCAAACAGAGTTAAACAGAGCAAAACAGAGGCAAACAGAGCCAAAGGGAGCCAAACAGAGCCAAACAGAGCAAAACAGAGTGAAACAGAGCAAAACAGAGCCAAACAGAGCCAAGCAGAGCCAAACAGAGCAAAACAGAGCAAAACAGAGCCAAACAGAGACATACGGAGCAAAACAGAGCCTATCAGAGCCCAACAGAGCCAAACGGAGCCAAACGGACTCAAACAGAGCATAAAAGAGCCAAACAGAGTCAAACAGAGCAAAATAAAGCAGAAGAGAGCCACACAGAGCCAAACAGAGCAAAACAGAGCACAACAGAGCCAACCAGAGCCAAACGTAGCCAAGCAGAGCCAAACAGAGCTAAACAGACTCAAACAGAGCGAAACAGAGCAAAACAGAGTGAAACAGAGCAAAACATAGCCAAGCAGAGCCAAACAGAACCAAACAGACTCAAACAGAGCGAAGCAGAGCCAAACAGAGCCCAACAGAGCCAAACAGAGCCAAACAGAGTCATACAGAGCAAAACAGAGCCAAACAGAGCCAAACAGAGCAAATCAGAGCCAAACAGAGCGAAACAGAGCCAGGCAGAGCCAAACAGAGTTAAACAGAGCAAAACAGAGGCAAACAGAGCCAAAGGGAGCCAAACAGAGCCAAACAGAGCAAAACAGAGTGAAACAGATTGAAACAGAGCAGAACAGAGCCAAGCAGAGCTAAAAAGAGTCAAACAGAGCAGAACAGAGCCAAACAGAGTCATACAGAGCCAAACATAGCAAAACAGAGTGAAACAGAGCAAAACAGAGCCAAACAGAGCAAGACATAGCCAAACAGAGCCAAACAGAACACAACAGAGCCACACAGAGCCAAACGTAACCAAACGGAGCCAAACAGAGCCAGACAGAGCCATAAAGAGCGAAACAGAGACATAGAGATCCATACAGAGCCAAACAGAGCCCAACAGAGGCAAACAGAGCCAAACAGAGTGAAACAGAGCGAAACAGAGCCAATCATAACCATACAGAGCAAAACAGAGCCAAACACAGTGGAACAGAGCCAGACAGAGGCAAACAGAGTTAAACAGAGCAAAACAGAGCCACACAGAGCCAATGGGAGCCAAACAGAGCCAAACAGAGCAAAATAGAGTGAAACAGAGCAGAACAGAGCCAAACCTAGCCATACAGAGTGAAACAGAGCAAAACATAGCCAAGCAGATCCAAACAGAACCAAACAGACTCAAACAGAGCGAAGCAGAGCCAAACAGAGCCCAACAGAGCTAAACAGAGCCAAACAGAGTCATACAGAGCAAAACAGAGCCAAACAGAGCCAAACAGAGCAAATCAGAGCCAAACAGAGCGAAACAGAGCCAGGCAGAGCCAAACAGAGTTAAACAGAGCAAAACAGAGGCAAACAGAGCCAAAGGGAGCCAAACAGAGCCAAACAGAGCAAAACAGAGTGAAACAGATTGAAACAGAGCAGAGCAGAGCCAAGCAGAGCTAAAAAGAGTCAAACAGAGCAGAACAGAGCCAAACAGAGTCATACAGAGCCAAACATAGCAAAACAGAGTGAAACAGAGCAAAACAGAGCCCAACAGAGCAAAACATAGCCAAACAGAGCACAACAGAGCCACACAGAGCCAAACGTAACCAAACGGAGCCAAACAGAGCCAGACAGAGCCATAAAGAGCGAAACAGAGACATAGAGATACATACAGAGCCAAACAGAGCCCAACAGAGGCAAACAGAGCCAAACAGAGTGAAACAGAGCGAAACAGAGCCAATCATAACCAAACAGAGCAAAACAGAGCCAAACACAGTGGAACAGAGCCAGACAGAGGCAAACAGAGTTATACAGAGCAAAACAGAGGCACACAGAGCCAATGGGAGCCAAACAGAGCCAAACAGAGCAAAACAGAGTGAAACAGAGCAGAACAGAGCCAAACCTAGCCATACAGAGTGAAACAGAGAAAAACAGAGGCAAATAGAGCCAAGCAGAACAAAACAATGCCAAGCAGAGCCAAACAGAGCCAAAATGAGCTCAACTGAGCCGTACAGACCCAAACAGAGCTGTACAGAGCTAAACAGAGCCAAACAGTGCCAAACAGGGCCGAACAGAGCCAAACAGAGCCGAACAGTGCCAAACATAGCCAAACAGAGCGAAAAAGAGAAATACAGAGCCAAACAGAGCCTAACACTGCCAACCATAGCCACACAAAATCACACAGAGTCAAACAGATCAAAACAGAGCAAAACAGATTCAAACAGAGCGAAGCAGAGCCAAACAGAGCAAATAAGAGCCAAACAGAGCGAAACAGAGCCAGACAGAGCCAAACAGAGTTAATCAGAGGACAACAGAGCCAAACAGAGCCAAAGGGAGCCAAACAGAGCGAAACAGAATAAAACAGAGTGAAACAGAGGAAAGCATAGCCAAACAGAGCCAAACAGAGTCAAACAGAGCGAATCATAGCCACACAGAGCCAAACAGAGTCAAACCGAGCACATCAGAGCCAATGAGAGCCAAACAGAGCTAAACAGAGTGAAACAGAGTGAAACAGTGCGAAACAGAACCAAACAGAGCCAAACAGAGCAAAACAGAGTGAAACAGAGCAAAACAGAGCCAAACAGAGCCAAACAGAGCGAAACAGAGCAAAACAGAGTGAAACAGAGCCAAACAGAGACATACAGAGCAAAACAGAGCCAAACAGAGCCCATCAAAGCCAAACGGAGCCAAACGGACTCAAACAGAGCATAAAAGAGCCAAACAGAGTCAAACAGAGCAAAAAAGAGCAGAACAGAGCCACACAGAGCCAAACAGAGCAAAACAGAGCACAACAGAGCCAAACAGAGCCAAACATAGCCAAGCAGAGCCAAACAGAACCAAACAGACTCAAACAGAGCGAAACAGAGCCAAACAGAACAAAACAGAGTGAAACAGAGCAAAACACAGCCAAGCAGAGCCAAACAGAACTAAGCAGACTCAAAGAGAGCGAAGCAGAGCCAAACAGAGCCAAACAGAGCCCAACAGAGCCAAACAGAGCCAAACAGAGTCATACAGAGCAAAACAGAGCCAAACAGAGCACAACAGAGCCACACAGTGCCAAACAGAGCCAAACAGAGCCAAAATGAGCACAACTGAGCCGTACAGACCCAAACAGAGCTGTACAGAGCTAAACAGAGCCAGACAGTGCCAAACAGGGCCGAACAGAGCCAAACAGAGCCAAACAGAGCTAAACATAGCCAAACAGAGCGAAAAAGAGCAATACAGAGCCAAACAGAGCCTAACACTGCCAACCATAGCCACACAGATTCACACAGAGTCAAACAGATCAAAACAGAGTCAAACAGAGCGAAGCAGAGCCAAACAGAGCAAAACAGAGCCAAACAGAGCGAAACAGAGCCAGAAAGAGCCAAACAGAGTTAATCAGAGGACAACAGAGCCAAACAGAGCCAAAGGGAGCCAAACAGAGCCAAACAGAACAAAACAGAGTGAAACAGAGGAAAGCATAGCCAGACAGAGCCAAACAGAGTCAAACAGATCGAATCATAGCCACACTGAGCCAAACAGAGTCAAACCGAGCACATCAGAGCCAATGAGAGCCAAACAGAGCCAAACAGAGCGAAACAGAGCCTATCAGAGCCCAACAGAGCCAAACGGAGCCAAACGGACTCAAACAGAGCATAAAAGAGCCAAACAGAGTCAAACAGAGCAAAATAAAGCAGAACAGAGTCACACAGAGCCAAACAGAGCAAAACAGAGCACAACAGAGCCAACCAGAGCCAAACGTAGCCAAGCAGAGCCAAACAGAACCAAACAGACTCAGAAAGAGCGAAACAGAGCAAAACAGAGTGAAACAGAGCAAAACATAGCCATGCAGAGCCAAACAGAACCAAACAGACTCAAACAGAGCGAAGCAGAGCCAAACAGAGCCCAACAGAGCCAAACAGAGCCAAACAGAGTCATACAGAGCAAAACAGAGCCAAACAGAGCGGAACAGAACCAGACAGAGCCAAACAGAGTTATACAGAGCAAAACAGAGCCACACAGAGCCAAACAGAGCCAAACAGAGCAAAACAGAGTTTAACAGAGCAGAACAGAGCCAAACAGAGCCATACAGAGCCAAACAGAGCAAAACAGAGTTAAACAGAGCAAAACAGAGCCATACAGCAAAACAGAGCCAAACAGAGCCGAGCAGAACAAAACATAGCCAAACAGAGCCAATCAGAGCCAAGCAGAACAAAATATAGCCAAACAGAGCCAAACAGAGCAAAACAGAGCACAACAGAGCCAAACAGAGCCCAACATAGCCAAACAAAGCCAAACATAGCCAAACAGAACCAAACAGACTCAAACAGAGCGAAGCAGAGCCAAGCAGAACAAAACAGAGTGAAACAGAGGAAAGCATAGCCAAACAGAGCCAAACAGAGTCAGACAGAGCGAAACATAGCCACACAGAGCCAAACAGAGTCAAACAGAGCCCATCAGAGCCAATGAGAGCCAAACAGAGCTAAACAGAGTGAAGCAGCGTGAAACAGAGCGAAACAGAGCCAACAGAGCTAAACAGAGCAAAACAGAGCAAAACAGTGCCATACAGAGCCTAACAGAGCAAAACAGAGTGAAACAGAGCAAAACAGAGCCAAACAGAGCCAAACAGAGCAAAACAGAGCACAACAGAGCCAAACGGAGCCAAACGGACTTAGACAGAGTATAAAAGAGCCAAACAGAGTCAAACAGAGTGAAACAGAGCAGAACAGAGCAGAACAGAGCCAAGCAGAGCCAAAAAGAGTCAAACAGAGCAGAACAGAGCCAGACAGAGCCATACAGAGCCAAACAGAGCATAACAGATTGAAACAGAGCCAAACAGAGCCAAACAGAGCAAGACATAGCCAGACCGAGC